>NC_058130.1:549361871-549371839 GCF_016433145.1 Gracilinanus agilis
TCCTCCTCCTCCTCCTTCTTCTCCTTCTCCTTCTCCTTCTCCTCCTCCTCCTCCTCCTTCTCCTTCTCCTTCTCCTCCTCCTCCTCCTCCCCCTCCTCCTCCTTCTCCTTCTCCTTCTCCTTCTCCTCATCCTCCTTCTTCTCCTCTTCCTTCTCCTTCCTCCTCCTCCTCCTTCCTTCCTTCCTTCTTCCCATTCTCTCTCCCTGCTCCTGTAACTCAAGCACCATTTTCTTTCTGCATGAAGGCTTTTAGGATTCCCCCAATTGTTAGTGTCCTTCCTTCCAAAGTAACTCCATTTAATCCATTTAATTTTTAGTTCTTTTATGTAAACAAAAATAATCAGATTATTAAAAGAGATATTTTTTGGGGGGAAGATATATTCATGTCTATCACATGCCTCCCTACCAATGAAAAACATAAGAGCACAGAGTCAAGTTCCACAATGTAATCTTTCACCATATGTTTATTAATTCTATATTTGTGATATATATGTATATATATATGTACTTCTTTCTAGTGCCTAACAAAATTTACATGCACATACACATATACATTATGCACCCACAAATATATTTGTAGTAAGTATTCAATAAATGCTTACTGATTTATTAATTGATTACAACACCACTGCCAAATTTCTCTATGCTTTGAATACGCTTATTCTATATCTCTTCTAACTCTTTTAATTTCTAAATATGACATCTTGTTTTCCTTGAAGCTTTCCCGATTCTTTTAGTTTCAAGTGTTTTTACTTCCTCAAAACTCTAATCGCTAACCTAACTTTTCTAATACATTTATTATCTTCTAACTTTCATGACAATTGAATAAATAGAATATATTACTTTTTCATCTTTGAATCATATTGCCAGTATTTTGTCCTGTACATAATAGGTACTTAATAATTTTGGATATGATGATAGGTAGAAAAGGAAATCCAATAACTGCCTCAAATCTTATGTCTCATAATAATTCATAGAAACATTACTCACAGTACCAACATATGATATTCTCTTGTCACTAACAAATGCAAATCCAAATGTATTTTAGATATTAAACCTGATTTAGCCTCATAAAATTCATTCAAAAATCTTAGACTATTGTCACCATAAAATTCCTAATTAATTAATAAAAATTTCAAATAGGTCCCTTAACAGAAGCTGATAATACAAAATGTAAAATTTCTACAATTTCTATTAAATAGATACTTTGTTTGATGACCTCAAGACTGTTGTCACAAAACCTCATTCCTTCAATATAAATTTTACTAAAGTTATATGGCTATGAATCATGGAATGCAATGATATCTGAGCAAAATTGTGGGTGGTCCAGTGGAAACATGAATGATGGATCAAAAAACTTGTAATACATTACAGTATATATGACTTGCATGAAAAAAGTGGCATAAAAGCCATTGACAAGTATAACAGGAAAAAGGAGATGGACCAAGCATATATGAAGAGCAAGGGAAAAAACATGAGTAATTCTAATACTTTACCAGGCACTTGTAAACCATTAAATGAACCATAAGATTGCTTCTACTAGATTGGAAGCATCTATGGACGTATTCTGGATAGATATGGGCAAAACTTGCAGAGGATAAGAATGTGTGGATGAGTTGCCATCTAAACTAGTAGAAATGGTACCCACATTAGTGAGATTATGGATCCAGTTAAGTATGATAATAAAGAAAAGATGACAAGTTAAATGCATATCAAATGTGTTACACAAATTTGAGTAAAAACAAGGTGAAATTTTTGTTTTCTATTAAGGGAACCTAGAAAATATGGATTGATCTAAAAATTCAGTGGACTATATTTAATGTTCCTAAAGGAAATAAAGATCTCTAAAGCAGCTTAACTGTTTATGTCTGATTAAGAAGTCATAGATTAAGAATTAGAAAGAATTAGAAGTCTCTAGTCTATTCCCTTTCATTTTACAGGTTAAGGAACTCAAGACCAGTAAAGTTAAGTAATTTACCAAAGGCAGAACAGTTGGTAACTGATGGAGGATTTGATCCCAGATACTCAGGTTCCAATTATAATATTCTTTCCATTTACACCTATCGGGATATTTAGTCAACAACATACTTTATTTTTGTGATATGAGAGTCTATAAATATTAACAACTCCAATGTCTCATACTTAATCTCTGACTCTCTCCAGCACCATCTCAGTGCTCTATACACAGTAACAAATAGGTAGAAATACTTGAATATAATAAAATTTAAATATACTATACAAGAGTATTTCTGTGATATCCAACAAATTCTACAATAAAGGAAATTAAACCTAGAGTATATTATATATGCTGGAGTCACATGACTAACTTCATTTAAAGGTAAGCCATGATAATCAAAAGCAGAAAAGATTATATTTAAGAGAAAACAATAAAGGATAACAGAATTTAAAGTAGAAATGATGTTTCTACATTTCAGTGGGAGAAGAGTGGCAGGTGCCCTGTTTTATGAATAACCTTTGTTAAATGAATACAATTTCTATCTTGTAAGTAAGAATACTTACAAGTAAGAATAAGACAGAAGTCTTTTAAATCCACTGAAACACCATAGGTGAAATCCCATTTTAACATGTATCAAGGGGATTGTCCCTTCATTTTGCTAGCACAGAATTCTGAAAAGCAGACTCAACAGTAAAATCAGATTGGGGTGGTTTAATATTGTAGTGTTGTATTTTTACATTATTCTAGCTACATGGAATATCTATAATCCCTTGCATATGTATGTAATAAATTACATTTCTAGTTCATATGTAGCTAAGAATAATGAATATTTTAAAATGCATTTAAGACTACATTTCTAAATATATGTACTAATTTGAAGACATGGTTTTTGAGACAGTAGGTTGTTTTCTCCATGTATCACTGCACACAAAATGAAATATTTTGTTTTTGAAATTTTCTAGCTTACAGCAGAGATATTTTAAATTATGGCATTGAAAATCACATTAAGTTGAGAAAGTCCTTTCTAAACTCTTACCAGTTTTAGTGAAACTCGAGTAACTTGTTTGTTAACAGATCCATAAATCTTGAACTGGAAAAGAAGTTGCCACTACACAATGTTCTTCTTATAAAGAGTCCAAGGAAAATGTGGATGCCATAGAAGTCCAGTGGTACCATTAACCATGTATTGAGTCACTGAAAAACAGAAACAACAAAAAAAGTAATTCTATAATTAGCACAATTTATTTATGTTAGATGTTTTATTTTATAATATTTAAAAATAAGTTCAATATAAGCCACAGCCTATTATCATATATTATCTTAGACACATATAATATTTATTATATATTATGTTGTTTATACTATTTATAACATGCAAAGTATTTAATTACATATATGTGATTATTATAATATCTAAGAATAAACATTGCCTTCCTTACCACACAGTTTACTATTTGGAAATACAATACAAGAGGAACTATTTTTTATATTTGTATGAGATGTTCTTTAAAACTTAAGGTATGCCCATTTTTATTGTCACTATTGGTTTAAGTTAGGTTATCACTTTTTCTGATAGAAAATTATTTTCTGATTACCAAGTTCTAGAAGATTAGTATTTTAGTATTTTAAGATGTATTTTATAGCAGCTCATCTTGAGTCAGATAAGTTATTAAGTGATCCTTTCTGTGAGTCCAGAAATCCCCATTGAATCTAGTTTGACACATGACATCATTTCCTTTGATCAGGGCCTTTGAGTCTGTCATTCAAAATAAGTTCCTTGAGAAGGAGCTTACTTTGATTTTCCAGAGTTTTCTACTGTTAGCACCACATTGAGAAGAATAAAGGATTCTGAGAATATTTGTTATTGAATGGGAAATCAAAAGAGAATGACCAAGAATGTTTTTAAAATTAAGTTTAATTAATTATGAAATTAAATTAATTAATTAAGAATATTTTTCCATGGTTATGTGATTCACATTCTTTAACTCTCCTACTCCCACCTCCCCCTGTAGCCAACGAATAATTCTACTGGTTTTTATATATAATGAACAAGAATTTTAAAAAAATCAAACTAACTGTGGAGGGTGGGAAAGAAGTTAGTAGCCATGTTAGAAATCACCCATGTAAGGTTTAGAATCAGTTTCTGGTTTGAAATCTACTCTAAATTAGACTTTGCTACATATTCATTAATTCTTAGTATCTGTTTCTCCTTTCTTCTTTTTCCTTTTTCCTTTTATAACTATTCCTCTTGAGCACTGAATTTGGAGTCATTTGGCTTGGGTTCAGACTCCAGGTTTCTTATTTGAAGTCTGTGCCACCTTAAATAAATAATTTAACTTCTTTAGGTCTCAGTTATTTCATCTGCAACATCAGAAAATTGAACTAGATCTTCTTTGTGGTTTCTTCTAACTCTGATTCCAGGGATATCTCTTATTTAGGATTTTCTCATAAGTAATGAGATAATATATGTGAAAGTGATTTGGCATATATTCATATATGTAAATATGTATATATAAACACATATACATTCTTATATATATGAACAAAGTGCCATGCAAATATAACTTATATTAATATTGTTATATTTCTTCTCTATCCAAAACATGAATGAAAACACTTCAATTTGATTAAAAGCATTTAGATGAAACAAAAAACTAGTGTTATTTGTAATTCCAAGAATTCTAGAATCTTTGTGAATAAGAACATCATATCTGCAACTTATTTTGTTTAAAAAAAAAAAAACCAGATCCTAGGGGCAGCTGGGTAGCTCAGTGGATTGAGAGTCAGGCCTAGAGACGGGAGGTCCTAGGTTCAAATCCGGCCTCAGACACTTCCCAGCTGTGTGACCCTGGGCAAGTCACTTGACCCCCATTGCCTACCCTTACCACTCTTCCACCTATAAGTCAATACACAGAAGTTAACTTCAGCGGATATAATCTTGATCAAGAGGTTCTACTGCATGGGGTAAGGTGACTAGAGGTCAGGAGGATAGTTATATTCTGAAGAAATTAATTATAGGAATAAAATATCCACATGCACACAAATACAAATAGCAGTATTTGTACTAGCAAAAAGAAACAAAACTGGAAATTAAATAGGTGCCCAACAGAATATTATTGCCCTAAGGAATGACATTTTATGAAGTGATAGTGAATGAATAAAAGAGAACCCAAACAATGGTAAACAGATTACCACATCACATCAAATAGAGAAAATACTAAAAGACAGCAGCATTCAAGTCACAATGAACAATGTTGGTACCAAATGATTAAAGTTAAAGGATAGTTCTTTCTTTCTCTTACCATTAGCAAACAACAACAAAAAAATGTGAAGTGACAGGTACTATCAGTCACAACCACTCTCAGCAGCTAGTTGAACTGTTTTCAGGGTATATACTTTTGGAAGGCATTGTTACAGTTTCTGTTATGTTCAAACAAGATATATCAATTAAGCAAAAGACAAAATAATGGGGATGAGGCAAAGAAGCTCCTCTGACCAAGAACAGTCAGTTTTGAAGATATAAACAAATGCACTATCTCTATGAACCTGTGATATTTAACTAGATTTCATCAAAATTAATAAACTTTTGCTACTTTGAAAACTAACAGTTTTATACACCTATATGCACACAAACAACTACAGGATTAGAAACTGAAAACATTTCTGAAATCTAGTTTAGAAAAATGAAGGAAAAATATAAATTGCTAATTAAAAATTAATCCATGAAAAAATCCTTAAAACAAGGTATTTCTATACTGCCATCTGACTTCATTCTCCCTCAAGGAGTATTAAAAACTATACCATTGCCATAATTTTATTTTTAGAAAGAATCTATTTCTGGTTGTGAACATTTCCATTCAATATATCAATAAACATGACTTAGTTACTGCAATTTTATTAGGTATTTCTTAATAGTCCAAATAAAAATCAGCGACTTTTGAAAAACTAAATATATTTTACAAGTCGCTTTACGCATTTTATCTCAATTCATCCTCCTAACAATCCTGAAAGGTAGATACTAATATTAGACAGTGTCACATATTGAATTGAGAGAAGATATTATTTGAGGAAGGAAGACTGGCATTCAAGTTCTGAAACATACGAGCTATAGCTCCCTGGATGAATCCCTTAGCTTCCCAATGTCCAGTGCAACTTTTAGACTATTGTAAGGATGGGGGATGGGACAAAAAAAGCCAGAAGAAGGCCTTTGGTGACAGTTACTGACAGTTGGGACCAGAGAAAATTCTGGGTAATTCTCTGGAGGAGGAGGGAGAAAGAGAACTTCTGGCAGAGGACTGAGAGAGGGAGGAGAACATCTCAGCTCGAATCCAGTCCTGAGGGCTTCCTGAGGATCTTTCTTTGGACATTGAAACCTCAATTCCCTGGTCAAAGGCATCCCATCACTTCTAACCCAGCAAGACTTCAACGAGGAGTTAGCTAAGTTTTCAGACTCCAGACCCTTTCCAGTCTAACTTACAATTATAGAAAAGGATAGAAACAGAAACAGGAGAAGGGACAAGGGAAAAGACACTTAGGAGTGGGAACCCCAAGGTTCCTACCCGAGTGATGGACCCCATAGAGATAGAGAAGAGGGTACCCCAAAATCCCTCTGCCCTTCACCCCTTTCCCCAATCCCTGAATTGTGATTAATAAAAGCCATTCCAGAGTGCCTGAGAGACAATGAGGGGGAGGGGAATCACAGCTTAGTCTGGTTGCCTTCATCTTCCCTCGCATTCAGAATCAGATTGGGGTACCCAATACCTCATCTTATAGGGAAGCCTCGTTCCCAACTCCTGTGGGGCAGGACGACCATTTTAGTCACCGAGTTTCAGGTGACACCCTCTCAAAGTCTCAGCAGTGTATATTTGGCAGGAGGGGAGAGCTAGAAGAGAGTCTCACCTCATAGACTCTCTATCACCCCTTCTATCATAACATTTGGGTACTGGTTCTGTTTATTATTATACTATCATTTTTTTGAGTTGTTTCTAACAGGAAATAAATAAATATTTACCAGTTATATACATAGTATACATTTTTTTCTCCAGTTCATTTGACAGATGAGGAAATGCAGGAACACAGGCTTGATTGACTTGCCAAGGGTCATGCAGCTAGTAAGTGCCTAAGGCCAGATTTGAACTCAGGAAGATGCAGCTTTTTGACTCCAGGTTTGGCACTCAATTTATTGTGCCACCTAGAGCTAGGAACATTTTGGTTCAAATCCCATCTCTGGCGCATATACAGAACTCATCTATCCCCTTGCTCTTCTCATCCACCCAATTTTTACCTTCCCTATTACTATTGCACTACATCATCTTTGCAGTGCCTCAAACTTGCAACCTAGGAATTATTCTTGATACCTCACTATCTCTCATTCTCCTCACATCCAATCTTTTGCCATGAACTATAAATTTCACCTTCGCAAGATCTCTCAAATGTTATATTGCCTTCTTTCCTTTGACCTGGCCACCACATTAGTGCAGCTCTTTATCTCCTCACATTTGGACGACTTCAAGAGCCTACTGGTGAGTATGCCTCTCTCAAATCTTTCCCTACTCCAACCATCCTTCATTAAGTCAATAATATGGTTATCCTAAAGCAAAGACCTGATCATATCATCCTTTTACTTAATAAACTCTAGTGGATCCTTGTTGCCTCAAAGTGCATTAAAAAATGTTCCATTTGGCATTCAGAACGCTTTATAATCTATCTTCTTCTTACCTTTCCAGTCTTATACTTTACTTCCTGATATGTAGTCTTCAATCAAGTGACATTGGCTTACTAGCTTTTCCAGGAAAATTCACTCTCTTGGCTTTGGGCATTTTTCTACGACCCCTACTGACCTCTCTGATTTTCCGTAACCACCTCAAATCCAATCTTCTAAAGGAAGCCTATCCCAACCTCTCAATTCTAGTGCCTTTCTTCTGTTAATTATTTCCTATTTATGCTATATATAGCTTGCTCTGTATGTATTTGCTTGCCTGTTGTCTTCCCCATGAGATTATAAACTCCTTGCAGGCAGAAACTATCTTTAACCTCTTTTGTATCCCAGCCTTAGCACAGTACTTGGCACAAAGTAATTATTTATTTATATATTTCGGAGGCCACTTAATTAATTAATTAATTAATTGATTAAGAATATTTTCCCATAGTTACATGATTCATGTTCCTTCTCTCCCCTCCTACCCCCTCCTCTAACCAATGAGCAATTCCACTGGGTTTTACATGTCATTGATTAAAATCTATTTCCATATTATTAATATTTGCACCAGAGTGATCATTTTGAGTTTATATCCCCAATCATATTCCCATCGAACCATGTGATCAAGCAGTTGTTTTTCTTCTGTGTTTCTATTCCCATAGTTCTTCCTCTGTATGTGGATAGCTTCTTTCTCATAAGTACCTCCGGATAGTCCTGGATTATTGCATTGCTGCTAGTAGAGAAGTCCACTACATTCGATTGTGCCACAGTATATTAGTCTCTGTGTATAATGTTCTCCTGGTTCTGCTCCTTTCACTTTTCATCAGTTCCTGGAGGTCGTTCCAGTTCACATGGAATTCCTCCAGTTCATTATTCTTTTCAGTACTATAGTATTCCATCACCAACAGATACAATTTTTTCAGCCATTCCCCAGTCAAAGGGTAACCCCTCATTTTCCAATTTTTGCCACCACAAAGGCTATGAATATTTTTGTACAACATATTTTTCCTTATTTTCTCACAAAGTAAGTATTTAATGCTGATTCATTAATATCGGTCATGTGACCCTTAGCAAATCATGAAATTTCTTAATACATTAGGCAATAAGACCGGAAATTACAGAATAAGTTCCAATCTACATTGATATAGGAAGTTTTTCATAGGCCTTTCCTTCACAAAAATGAAATAAAAAATCTAAAAAGAATACACATAACACATAAAAACGTCCATATGTGCGTATTCTTTATAGATCTTTGGTTTCATTTATGTATGTATGTGAATAAAATGTATGTAAATAAAACCACAATTACATGAGTCTACCATAAATGGTGGGCATGGAATCACAGTCATCTTATACTTCATGTTTTCTTGGTTACACAATTTTAATATATATACTTGATCTGTCTGAACTTACAATTTTATCAATGTAAGGAAATAAGTCTATGGAAACTTCCTCAGGTAATGTTAATTGGCAACTCCCAGCATGGTGCCATTAAAAGAGTACAATTTCTGCAGGAAAGGTGCTGATATGAATTCATACACACAAACCTAGTGACAGTGACAGACTGTCATTCAGATCTTATGCATATACATAAATACTTATGTGTATTTTAATGCAGATCAACACTTTCTCAGTCCTTGCATCAATGTCAGAACTTGGAATCAAATATTTCTTATTTATAGTTTCTATTCAGTATGATATATATGTATGCATGTGTGTGTATATATATATATATATATATATATATATATATATATATATATATAGAGAGAGAGAGAGAGAGAGAGAGAGAGAGAGAGAGAGAGATCTTAACCAGGGGTTCATTAATTTCTTTTTAAATATTTTGATTACTGTTTTCTAATATAATTGCTTTCCTATGTAATTCTTTGTATTTAATGTATTTAAAAATAGATTTCTGAAAAGGGTTCATCAGAAAGCTGAATTGGCCCATCTTACACAAAAGTGATTAAGAACCCCTGATATAGATCAATATTGATATTTATACACTAATAGGTAATAAAGTATGTCTATATAGATATCTATACAGATATCCCTGTTCTACTTTATTACATATGACTTCAGTAGAAATTATTTATATGTCTTTATAGAGCTGTAGCATTAGCAGAAGACAGCAGTGTTATTATTTGAGTAATTAATGCTCTCCAGGGGACCTTTTAATTAATCTTACCCTGTAACAGATTCTGAAGAAACAGAAGTCACAAAATCTACACTTCATACATACCTGGCACTGAACACCCTTCACTCTGACTTACTCCTTTAGCACTACAGTGATTGGAACAAGGAGTTAAGTAAA
>NC_058130.1:549373556-549385883 GCF_016433145.1 Gracilinanus agilis
CTTTATAGATCTTTGGTTTCATTTATGTATGTATGTGAATAAAATGTATGTAAATAAAACCACAATTACATGAGTCTACCATAAATGGTGGGCATGGAATCACAGTCATCTTATACTTCATGTTTTCTTGGTTACACAATTTTAATATATATACTTGATCTGTCTGAACTTACAATTTTATCAATGTAAGGAAATAAGTCTATGGAAACTTCCTCAGGTAATGTTAATTGGCAACTCCCAGCATGGTGCCATTAAAAGAGTACAATTTCTGCAGGAAAGGTGCTGATATGAATTCATACACACAAACCTAGTGACAGTGACAGACTGTCATTCAGATCTTATGCATATACATAAATACTTATGTGTATTTTAATGCAGATCAACACTTTCTCAGTCCTTGCATCAATGTCAGAACTTGGAATCAAATATTTCTTATTTATAGTTTCTATTCAGTATGATATATATGTATGCATGTGTGTATATATATATATATATATATATATATATATATATATATATATATATAGAGAGAGAGAGAGAGAGAGAGAGAGAGAGAGAGAGAGATCTTAACCAGGGGTTCATTAATTTCTTTTTAAATATTTTGATTACTGTTTTCTAATATAATTGCTTTCCTATGTAATTCTTTGTATTTAATGTATTTAAAAATAGATTTCTGAAAAGGGTTCATCAGAAAGCTGAATTGGCCCATCTTACACAAAAGTGATTAAGAACCCCTGATATAGATCAATATTGATATTTATACACTAATAGGTAATAAAGTATGTCTATATAGATATCTATACAGATATCCCTGTTCTACTTTATTACATATGACTTCAGTAGAAATTATTTATATGTCTTTATAGAGCTGTAGCATTAGCAGAAGACAGCAGTGTTATTATTTGAGTAATAAATGCTCTCCAGGGGACCTTTTAATTAATCTTACCCTGTAACAGATTCTGAAGAAACAGAAGTCACAAAATCTACACTTCATACATACCTGGCACTGAACACCCTTCACTCTGACTTACTCCTTTAGCACTACAGTGATTGGAACAAGGAGTTAAGTAAAATAATTTGTGAAAAGCATCCAGATTATCTCAGTCTCAGAGCTATAATAAGACGTAACATATAGCTGAGTGTGGCCCAGCAGACAGTCTCTGAGACTGCCTTTGTAATTCCCTCTGACAGTGATGAAAGCTCAAAAGGAAGGAATATTAAGGAGGAATTACATAATACATTCAGCCAACCAATTGTTAGCTTGTTTGCTGTGAATTTAAACACTGCCACAGGCATCTGAAGGCTGGCAACACACACTGTGTAAAATGTCACTAGGCTTTGCTGTCTCTCTTGCTGTGCTCTACAGAGCAGAAAATTAATATGAGCACATTTAGGGGAGAAGGAATATTTGTACAAAAATACTTTTAAAATTTGCCTCCCCCCAAAGAAAGCAAATATAATACCCTGTGGTCACAATTATAATTTCTAAGGAGCCCCTAGATAGACATGCATTCATTATATTAAA
The DNA here is from genome assembly GCF_016433145.1 of Gracilinanus agilis. NCBI lineage: Eukaryota > Metazoa > Chordata > Mammalia > Didelphimorphia > Didelphidae > Gracilinanus > Gracilinanus agilis. Next base: position 549,375,082 of record NC_058130.1, read on the forward strand.
CATGTTACAAATTCTAAATGATTTTAGAATAAGCTCCATATTTTTGCTTTAAAAGTTCTTAGACTTAAAAGGTACACACAAACATAGACACAGAGAAACACACATTGATATCCACACAGGCATATTATTAAACAGTATCAGTAATCTCAAATGTGTGTCTCTCTACTACAATTTATTTTGTTTGGAAGAACTACTTGTCAGATTAATCTAGCTTCATCATGAATGTCTTTGACATGACATATAAATTTGATGCTGGAAGGAATTAAGAGTTATATAATAGAACTATTTTCAAGAAATTTTTCTTTTTCTTTTTTTTTTTGCTGATCATTTTTTTCCTGTCAACCTTATCTATAATCTAGTAATATTGTCAATATAATACAATCGACTCAGAGAATTTTCACCTAGGGTCATGGATCTTGAAACAAAAGGGAACTCAGAAGCTTTCAGGTCCAACTCTCTTGCTTTACCGATGAAAACACTCTGTAACACTCAGGAAAATGAAGTCATTTGCCCTACGTCACACAGGTAGTAAGCATCATCTGAGATCTGAATCCAAGTTCTGATTCCAAAAGCTGTGTTCTTTCTTTCAATCCAAATTTTCTTGTCCCTTCTAAGAATATCACAAATTCCTTCATTTGTTAAATAAATACCATCTTCATTTTGTTCCTCTCTACAGACTGCACTTCATCTTCTCACATTATCTAAGTGAAAACTAAAGTACAAAGTTGGTATAAAAGTGTGGGAGACTTTACAAAGTACCATAAAATCAGATTATTACCATGGACATTAAAATTGATTTTCAGGAGGTACTATCTAAAAGAGATTTCATAACTCCAAATGACTTGTAATCAGTGAATTCAGGAAGATGAATTACTTTAACTAACCATAGCTTTCTTTCAGGTAGCTTTTTGCTACCTTCTTTTACAAAATAGAAATAAAAACAATTCTACCAGGCCACTACATTCTATCTAGAAGTCTTCATTATCCTGCATTATCATTGCCAGATATCATTATCCTACAAAGCATTCTGACCTTTGGAGAATGGTACAAATATTTCCTCCTATTCAAGGAAAAAAATTAAAAATCCAAATGCTATTGCTCCTCACCTCATCATTCAACTGAAATAATATCAAAGATACAGGTAACTCAAGAAGGATTAAGACTGAGAAAAGACTATTTGATTAAGAAATCCTTGATGGCTTTGAAGAAGTTAACAATGTTTTGTTTTAACACTTCAAAGATCTATCCTTTCTCAAGTACATATACTCTCTCCATCCTGGCAGATTACTAGCTCTCTGTATATCAGCAGGCTGTCTTCAGAGAATTTTGGCATCTGAAAGATCCTTAGAGGTTGTCCCACCCATATCTAAGCAAAATGAGTTCCTATAGTTGTAAACAAATGATCTTGGGTTGTCCAACTTCTGCTAATTATCCAGGCTGCATCTTGACCAACAGATGCAGTCTATTACAAGTGCTGAACTTGAATCCTTTCCCAGGTGACAGAATCTTCCTAAGTTATAACATTGGAGGGTCTAGGGTAACTTTCATGCAACATGAAGGCATAAGTGGAGAATTTTAGTGAATTAATCATAACTTGATTTTTATTATACTGATTCTATTTCCTATCTACAGGAGTTCACATCATTGATGTGTATTTTAGATGATAAATTTTTAGAGAGAAATTGTATATGGATTTCCCCTTTGTATATCAATCAGCTAACTCAATTAGACACATAAATCCTTTTTGACTACAATGAGCATCCAGTGAGGTTTACTGATGATTCCCACAATTACTTCTCTGTGTCTCCAAAGCAGCATTATATCCCAATAACTTATAAGTCAAATACAGTTTGCCAACCTAATAAGGTTAGCGTTTTGGCAATACTTTTCACAGCAGGAAAGCATTTCTGTTCTAAATGATGCCCCCTGAGATGGGATGTTCAAAGTTATTCTAACCCATATATGCATTAATCTCTAGGGAGAGAAGGCTTAAGTTTTTAGCTATTTGTGAGCTATATCAGGATGTAATTGACTGGTGGCCATGAGCTTCTTTTTTCCCCCATCCCAGAAGACTCTTTCAATTTGATCCAGGCTCTCATGCTGAGTTCAGGGCAGTGGGTCAAAAGTCTTTTATTGACACCCCACTGCAGTTGACAAGATTCAAATGACTTGAAGTTGTGATATCTGCTAAGCAGAGTTATTAAAAGACACTTTAAGGCTCATTCTCACATAGAGAAGAACAACAATAACATAATCTCTGTCTCCCAATAGCCTGTGGCCTTTATGTGATTAAGAGTTTCAAGGTTTTATTCCTTCTTTCATGAGATCAAATCTACTTTACCTTCAAGGACTCTCTTGATTTTTGGTTACCATTACTTTGAGCAAATATTCTTTAAATCACTAATGACAAAAAATCATTTTTGTCCAAAAAACTTACTACTGTTATTCTTACTATTATTCACTAATCATACTTATTTCAGTACTTTAAAGAAATGTGATTTAGATATTCTAGATTTATACTATGCTATGTGAAGATTTGGAAATATCATTTAAAAAAAAGTGGGGGAAGCATAAAGTGGTGGATGGAGGAACAGTCATCAAGACAGGGAACCTGGGTTTATTCTAATCTCTGGAATATGCTGTGTGACTATGGGCAAGTTATATAGTTTCTCAGTATTCTAGGAAACTCTGGAAGGTTATACATTACAAAGAGTTGGTAATCTCCAGTAGTGAAGAGATCATCTCTACTCTAGGAATAGAGAACTTTACTGGAATTCTCTAAATGAAAACATTGAAAATATTAATACTTTGAACATTGATGACTTTTTTCCCTCTGGAAATTCCTTAAACAAGTTTTAAATGTTTACTGAATATATGAAGTAGATAATAGAAGAAACACAGATTTGGAATTAGAGGACCTGAGTCCTAACTAGCTCAGATAGTCACTCATTGTGTGACCATGGATAAGCCTCAAGTTTTCTGAGTCTAGTTTCCTCATGTGTAAATTAAAATAATTTATTTTGAAAAATCCTTATCTTCCATTTTAGAATCAACACCAGGTATTAGTTCTAAAGTAAAAGAGTGGTAAGAGTTAGGGAATTGTGGTTAAGTGACCTGCCCAGGGTCACAAAGCTAGGAGGTGTCTGAGGGCAGATTTCAAACCAGGACCTCCCATTTCCAGGTCTGACTTACTATCCATTAAGTCACGTAGCTACCCTCCCTCACATGTAAAACTAATAGAATTGTATGGTATTGCGGTTTGAGTAGATCTCCAAGTCTATCTGGATTTGAATAAACATTTTTTCTATGATGTACTTAGTAAGATATCTAGTTGAGGAAAGAGCCAGCAACTTTCAGTGGCAGCAGATTCCACTTTTATCTAGCTCTAGAAAGGCTTTTCTAACCTAAAGTCAAAGTCTAACTTGGTTAAGAATTCAATACACAAACATTTAATAATCATCTATTAGCACTATGTTCTCCACCCCGGGAATACAATGACAAAAATTAAACAATCCTTGATCTCAAGTCACCTAAAATATTTTTTTTGGGAAAAAGCCACATACATTTATAGTTATTTACATATATACATATATATATATATGTGCAAGTAAAATATGAAGCATTTTGAGGGGTATACTAGTAAATGAGGAATAAGGAAGATGTAAGATGTAATATGTAGGGGATGGTGTATTGTTCCCAGTTCTGATTTCTTAGTCAAGTGAAAAAAAGATGTCTTTTCTATGACATCTCTTCAAATATCTAACAACAATTCCCAATACATTCTTGCTTTTTAATGTCTTCTCTATAATGAAGTGCCGATATTGAAGAGAGTATTATAAATGAGGTCTAACTAGGGAAGACTACAGAATGAACATCATCTATCATCTTCTTCTTTTGGAACACTTTGCCTCCTTGAATGCAGTCTCACCTTTTCTCCCTTATCTTCTACTGCTGATTCATTTAGAGTTTGCAATGCTTTAAAACTCTCAGATCTTTTTTCACACAAAATGTTATCTATTCACACCTCTTCCTTTTTATACCTATTGGGTTAAGTATTTTTAACTTATGTCTAGGACTTTATATTTATCTTAATTAAATTGCCTTTTATTAGACCCAGGCATTTCTTCTAACTTAACTAGATTTTCAAAATCTCTTTAGTGTTTCCTCTGGACTTTCTTTCCCATAACAAACTCTTCTTCATTATATACCTCTTCCTCTCATATTCCTTTCATCTGTTTACATTTATTCAGACCTGAGTTTCCCCATATTATACATTATACATATTATACATTTGTCCTGAAGGTTGCTCCAGTTTACCACTCTAACTTTCCTTTTTTCCATCTTTATAAACTAATCCTTTGAAGTTAATTTTATTAAAAGTGCTTATCCTATGTGGATCCATTGTATACTGGTATCTTTCTTTCTCAATTTATAGATTTAGAGAGTTTCCTCTAAGTAATTTGTGTGGTGTCACAGGCTAATTTGTGTCAGAGGCAGTATTTCACCCACGTCTTCCTACTTCCAATCCTAGCTTTTTATCCATTATCCCATGATGTCTCTTCACACAGGATATAGCTATATTCATCTTTAATATGTACAAATACATACACATATATAATATATATGCACATATAAATGTATAACTAGATATAACTAATGCTATGTTATTGACAACTAAAATAATCACACGCTGATTAAATTTATCATATATTAATTAAAGCTTAAAATTAGACTAAGACTTTTTGGACATCTTGTATAAACATATGCAATATGCAGAGTACCTGGCACACAGTAGGAACTTAACAGTTTTTTTTTGATGTATTAATAAACCAGAACTCACACTGTATAATTACTAGTTTGTTGTTAGCTTCCATAAATTTCAGAGTACTAAGTCAGAGGTTATAGTGGTCCAGCTATTTATAAAAGATGAATCAGACTTCTAAGCTTTGGTATAAATAGAAGTACTTACTAGATATTGTTCCCAGTGCTGAAAGATAAGCGCATTCTGCCCAAAGAAAGAGCTTGATGCTCATTACCTGGACTATACCTCTCACACTGGAAGTATTTCATGCTTCCGTGGCTTCTCCTTCTGATTTGACAGTTCCTTCCAGCCTACCACCCCGATTTTTTAAACCCTTACCTTCCATCTTGGAGTCAATACTGTGCATTGGCTCCAAGGCAGAAGAGTCGTAAGGGTAGGCAATGGGGGTTAAGTGACTTGCCCAGGGTCACACAGCTAGGAAGTGTCTGAGGCCAGATTTGAACCTAGGACCTCCCATCTCTAGACCTGTCTCTTAATCCACTGAGCCACCCGGCTGCCCCCTACAGCTCCCCCCTCATTTTAAGGAGGATGCCTTGGCCAAAGATGCCATCATCTTGTTTCAGGCTGCATTGTTGATACTTCCTTATCATTATTCCTACTGTGGCTCTGAACTGGGCACTTTCTGTAGTGTCCCCTAACCTTTACAGCTCTCCATTTTGTACTGTCTCTTCCCATTAGAATGTAAACTTCTTAAGGGAAAAATTCTCTTTATTTCTGCCTGTATTTGTGTTCTCAGAGGCTATCATGCTCTCAGGCATATATTAAGAGTTTAGTAAATGTTTTTTGACTCACTAATTGACCATTGATATTACTATTAGTAATAGCTCCCATCTTTAAGACACTGTGAGGATTATAAGGTGTTTTTCTCAAAATCACCTGGTGAGGCAATGGTACAAATAGTATCATTTCTCTTTTACAGTTCAGAAATTTAGTAATATTAAGATCTTTCTTATATGGCACTCTAAAGTTGAAAAGTGTTGTTCTCACAAATATCCAGTGTGAAATAGGTAATAGAAGGGATCACATTAGTATTTGATGCCCATTTTACACATAAAGGAAGCTAGACCTTCACAATTTTGCAGCAGTTTCAGGAGGACCAAGAATTCCCTTGATTGCAGAGAAAACTGGGATATGGGTATTGATGCTTTCAATTTTCTCTTACTTCCTGTTGATTAAATTACATCAAAATGGGATATTTTTTACTCCTTTGTAGCTATTTTAAAAAAGAATTACATATGTATTTATGAAATGTTTATTTTTATCATTTTTATTCTATCAGAATTAGGGTTTATTAGCTTTAAATATCCAGCTAGCAAAAAATATACATAAAATGGTACAGTATATAGACCATTGGGCTTGGAGTCAAGAAAGAACTTTATTTAAAATCCAAAATCAAACATTTACTAGCTGTATATGAACCTGGGCAAATTATTTAATATCAATCTACCTCAGTTTCTTTATATGCAAAATAAGGATCATAATAGCACTTACCTCATAGGGTTGTGAGGATCAAATAAGATGATATTAGAAAAGCATTTAGCAGAGTCCTTGGCACACAGTATATGTTTGATAAATATTTATTCCCTCATTCCCCGCCCCCTCTTATATACAAAAGTATAATAATATAAGTGAAGTCAATATTGGTCATTAATAAAGTTCTTATCCATTACAACATACAGTGTGGGTACCACAATATAAAAGGTAAAGCCACAGTCTTCTGGGACATTCTTGATAAGCTTGAATTGTCCTACTATGTGAATGACAAAATGTATAATATTGACTCTATTTACCTAATCTGAAGAAACTCTTTGAAAATTCCAGGCTAGCCGAAGTGGTCACGAGAGTTGGATCTTTCAGCCCTGGAATAATAGACTGAATTTTGTTTCTACCTCCTCAGACTCATTCCATATTTCCTCTCACAGTTTCTCCTGTATGAGCTACCCAAAATTCCTTGGGCTTCATGTCAACATGTCTAGTTTCAGATCTCATATCTCTAGTCATAAAGCTTCTCTTCTTGGTCCCAGACTCATCATCTCTGATTGAGATACTTCAGTTTTAAACAGTATTACATTTATACAGTATTACATATTAATTTTACCTTGACAAGGCACCTGCTGGTGTTGCTAGTCTCTACCATATTGTATTCTCAAATATGGGAACTGATTAGTTCATGCTTTATATCACGCTCAAGAATGTGCTGTAGCATCCCAAAAATACATCCCAAAGATGTCTTTGTTCCCACTTGTACCTGGAAATCCATTACCCTTGTTCCTGGGAACTTTCCACCCATAACATTCCAGATTTTTCCCTGGATCACTCCCTTTCTCACTTCTACATGGCACAAGAAGGTAAATATAGCTACTGACCAGCTAAGAGTTTTGAGCTTTTCAGTTTTATACTGATTTGCTCTCATGCACATGTATGTCCTTGCTCAGTAAAGTCTGTTATTCATTTTCGACACCTATTATCTCTTGTTTTTCTTCTTGTTCAGGGATAGAAGGATAGAGGGACAGAGATCTTGGATGAGGCTTGTACTTATAACGCTTCAAGGTGAAGCTTCCCTTCAGGAGAAGAGAGACCTAAGTCCAAAAGAGTTTGTGCCTTAGTTTATATTTCCTTTTTGAGAAACAAACAATGAACTTCCAGAGTGGAATGTGGCATGCTTCATTAAATACAGACTATTATATGCTCTGGCCCAGCAATGTTCAGTGTGTAATCAGAATTTTGTACCCCTGGGCATCAACTCTCAGAATCTCTTTCTTTTTGTCCCCATGTACCTTCCTTACATTTTCTACCTAAAATTATTTTCTGTAACTCTGCTCTCTCTCTCTTCTCCTGTGAAAGAGATCCAGGTAAACTCCTCTTTACTCAGGTTATTTTATTCCTTTACTTCAAGGGATTAGTAATCAATCTTATAAAAATAATTTGTGGAGCACTGGATATTACTTTTAATCTTACATCAGGGAATGGGCATGCTTGCATTGTAAGGGAATGAGTTTCCATTTTTTCTTAAACATACCTGTTATGGCAAATCAAACTCTACCAATAAATTAAATTAAAAATACATAAATAACAGTGCTCCAAATCACTATTCATTAGAGAAATGTAAATTTAAATGACTCTGAGGTACCACTTTACACCTATCAGAATAGCTAATGTGACAAAAAAAAAGGAAAATGATGAATGTTGTTTGGGATGTAGGAAAATTGGGACACTAATACACTGTCGGTGGGGCTGTGAACTCTTATGATCATTTTGAAGAGCAATTTGGAATGCTGTCCAAAGGGTCATAAAATTGTGCATACCTTTTGACCCAGCAATACCACTATTTGATCTGTATCCCGAAGAGATCAAAGAAAGGGGGAAAGGACCTACTTGTGCAAAAACATTTATAGCAGCTCTTTTTTTGTGATGGCAAAGAACTGGAAACTAATAGGAAGTGCATCAATCAGAAGAATAGCTGTACAAGTTGTGATATATGATTGTAAGGAAATAACACTGTGCCATATGGAATGATGATAAGAAAAAGATGATTACAAAAAAGCAAACAATAAAACGACCTGGAAAGACTTATATTTATTGACGCAAAATGAAGTGAGCAGTGATGCAAAATGAACCTGGAAAAGGTTATACAGAGTAAAAACAATAGTATATGAAGATCAACTGTGAATGACTTAACTATTATCAACAAGGCAAGGATCCTGGACTATTCCAAAAGACTCAAGATGAAAAAAGCTATCTACCACCATAGAAGGAACTAGTGGAGTCTGAATGCAAATTGAAGCATATCATTCTTTACCTTGTTTCCTCCAAGAATTTTTCTCCACTGTAAGAGACATGCATCATTTTTAACAATATGATGAATATATTAATATGTATTGTATAATAACATACATACAACCAATCTCATATTATATATCATCTTGGAGAGGGAGACCTGGGAGGGCGAGAATATGGATCCCAAAATGTCAGAAAATTTAGTGAGATTATAAAGAGGAGTGTATCTAGGAAGGGCTTAAGTTCACTAAACTGGCAAATTATGCTTTCTGAAAGAGGTTAAATTGAATAAGTGTTTTGAATGTTAGAAAGGAAGCTAATTAACAAACAGGAAGATCAGTCAGTTAGTCAATGAGCATTTATGACATACTACATGCCATCCACTGTGTTAAATCCTGGGGATACAAAGAAAGCTAAAAACAATTCTGGCCCTCTAGGAGCTCACATTTTAATGGAAAAAAAAGATTAACATGTAGATGGCAGGATATGTGCATAATACAGACAGATTTTATGGAAGATAATATTCAAAAGATAATATTCACTCAGAAGAGATGAGCAGGGATAGTTGGGAAAGGTCTCCATGCAGAAAGTGAGATTTGAACTAAATCTTGATGAAAGGTAAGGATACAAAGAGGTAGAAACAAATAACAAAAAAAGGGACAGCTAGTGCAGAACCAACTGAGAGAGTAGATGGAATGCTGTGTGTGAGGAACACCAAAAAGGCCAGTGTACACAGACAGATGAGTCTGTTATAGAAGAAAACAAGAGGTTTGACAGAAGAGAGATTTTCAAAAAAGAGACAGTAATCAAGAAAAGTTTCACCTAATTGGTGAAAAGTAAGCAGAGAAGGAGGTAGAAATTGGAGAGAAAAATTAAGGCATTCTGGAAGAAGTTTTGAGAGTGGAAATAAATTTTACTTTTTTTGGTAAAGGTTATTAGTTATCTGAAAAGAATTATTCAGGAAGATACACAAATAGGAGAGCATTTATACTCTGGACCTCACTGGGGATGGCTGGAGGCTATAAAAATTATTTTGCAACAAGAATTTGGTGATAGGTGGGGAAAGAAAAGAGCAGATTTTGGACATGTAGTCAAAGATAAATCATAAAATTTGTGTTAGTTACTGTTTGGAGGAAAAGTAGTCTACTAGCAAGTAAAGATAAATCTCATCTGTATTTGGGGATAGCTGTGGAAACAATGATGTTTCCTTTGTGAAGCTGAGCAAAAGAAGGATTTGGGGGGAATAATGCAGAGAAAATATCATTTCATTAAACTCTAGAATCCACTAAATTCTTCTGTTCTTAACAATAATGAACATAGAAGGTAAGTGGCTACTTCCAAGTTGTTCATTAAAGTTTAATGATTCCTAAGAATAATGAATACATAGGCCTTTCAACTTCTACCATAGTCTAACAACTTAGAATTAAAGTCAAAAGGTTTTTGATGAATTCATCAAAAAAGTATTCCAAAGTATTTACATATTTTTCATCACTATCAAAACCAGGAACCGTAAAATAAAAACTTGCTAACAAATTTTTTTAAAACTCATATTTTTACATATTAAATACATAAGAAATTACTATTGATAACAAAACAGAGGTTACTTCTGTACATTAAATAGTTCTTCAGGGACTAGTTGGCAGGACATAGGAATATATAATTGCAAATTTGTCCAAAGGTACAGAAGTGAAATAGTCTGTGCTAAGTAAGCACTGGCACAGATCAAAATCATTGCTAATTCTAAACCTACTTTTCATTTTATTTGGACTCTAGAATAAACACTTTGTATTCATTCCTATTCCTTATTTAAGAAAAGATTTGTTGTTCAGTTTTTTCAGTTGTGTCTGACTCTTTGTGACTCCATCTGGGGTTTTTGCATAGAAACTGGAGGAATTTGCTGGGTCCTTCTCAGGTTCATTTTACAGATGAGGAAACAGAGACAAGTAAGGTTAAGTGACTTGTTCAGGTTCACACAGCCAGTAAGTGTCTGACACCAGATCTGAATTCACAGAGATGAGTCTTCCTTATTCCTAAGCCCAGGATTCTATCCATTAGGCAACCTATGAAAATGGCCTCTATGAAAACAGAAGGGTTATTTGAATCTTCTTTTTCTTTCCTTCCTTCCTTCCTTCCTTCCTTCCTTCCTTCCTTCCTTCCTTCCTTCCTTCCTTCCTTCCTTCCTTCCTTCCTTCCTTTCTTTCTT
>NC_058130.1:549390674-549450745 GCF_016433145.1 Gracilinanus agilis
TATATATATATATATATATATATATATATATATATATATATATTTCCCCCGCCCAAGGATATTACAGGCATGGGGAATGGCCAATAGAAACAGGAGACTGGAGTGTCACATGTATGGAACAGCAAGAACAACAGAGTCTCTGGATCTTAAGAATACATAGTGGTACATAAAGTATAAGAATGCTATCAGAGCAGTAAAAATACTCATGACTTCATATATCTTTATAAAATATATAGAAAATGGGTGATTAATAATAATAATAGCTCACCTTTATATAATTTTCACTCAAAAGAGCCATGTGAGGTGAGAAACAATGTGAACTAGAGATATTAATACTGAGAAGCAAATATGATTTCAGAGATATAAGAGAAAAGAGTAGAATGTGACTTGAAAAGAATATGCCAAAGAAAACACACACATCATTCAAAAGGAGGATTGCATTTTGTAAAAGAAGAAAATTTGGTAACACTATATCTCAAGAGGTTAAAATACTGCTGGGAAACCCATGAAACAGAGGAACAGTAGCATAGTGGATCAATTTTGTTTGAAGTACAATGGAAAGAATGGGGGGGAAGATTAATATTTTTAAGAGATTACTGAACACATAAGTAGAAGGGGGTTGTGGATGATAAGTGCCAAGAATATATCACAAAGCATGCAAGTAGCATTATATTATACCAATGTTTGAAATCAATTACTAGGATATCTGCTATAGTTCTCTTTTTGCTAAAACTAAAATACTCAAAGAACCCTTGACATTGGTCATTTCATCCTTCAAAAAAATGGAAAAAGCTACAATGAAAATTGTTATTCTGGACATGATGAAAACCAAATAACATCACAAAGAACAAATAGGTTTGCATTGTAACTGACAGAAAAAGACTTGATATTGATGTGGGAGTTATCCCTGAGTCAGCTATCTGTATTTAGTCAGACTACCAATCCATCAAAGTTAAAATTGGAATTTCCAAAAAAAAAAAAAAACCAACAAAAATAACCCAGAATAATCAGAAAAAGTAAAATAATTTACCTGACTTATTTATACAAGAAATTAAAATACAAAGTGAAAAAAAGGATAAGAGAAATTACATAGGACTTGACTAAGATAATTTATATCCAGATGAAGCAATATATATTAGATATCGCAACAAGATGATGAAAAGAGTAGAGAAAGTGCCTTTGTCAGCAAACAGCTGACTTGCCAAATGGAGAGAGAAGGCTGCAAAATGCAACATTTGGTAGAATCTAAACTCACTTGTCAAATCTTACGAAGACATTTGATGGACAATTGTGAGGAGTATCATTTCTTAAAGAAGAGAGAAACAATGATGAACAAAACTAGTTTTCAAAAGAGCTTGGCTTTTGCTAAGTACAGATGTCTCATGGGCATTGAAGGATAAAAATGAAAAAAGAATAGAAACAACAAAACTTGAGAAAAATTTTAAAAATTATTTTTTTTTGCTAAGGTTAGTGGAACCCCACACACTTAAACACTAAAATCACAGTCCCAAATGTGTTTTTGAAGGGAAAATAAATTATATTATAGAGAATAAATGTGAGGAAAGTAGACAGATTAGACCAGATATGTAGAAAAGAGAGAATTATGAGGTGTTTGAGGAAGTGATATACAGGGTATATGAAGGAGATGATACTGAAGACATGGGAAAATATCAGACCTAACTAATAATACATAAAAGTAATCCTTATGGACATGCTCGTTTTCTAATCTATACAAAATCTTTACTACAATCATCTGTACACAAATCAAAGGTGTATGTAATGAGAAATAAGTTGGCCTTCACAAATAATATGCAAAATTGAACCACATACTTAAAATTTTACAATTAACTGAAAGATGTAGAAAATATGTAACCTTGTGCTTATTGTTTATTCAATATCAAAAAGCATTTTATTCAATAGAATGGAACTCTGACTTAAATGTTCTTTTGTAATATCCTGTATCACATCAATATTTGAAGATCATCCAGAATTCTTTGGAAAATGTAACTATAGAAATAATCCTATACAATGCCTTAAAACATAAAGGAAAGGCATAAAAGAGGGAAATATAATGCTCATTAAAGATATTCACTATAGTGATAAAGGAGGTAAGACACAGCTCAGATTGCTAGTTGAATGGGGATTATTTACTGTATATGATGAGATCTTCCAGGGCCTTCTAGTTGAGGATGACATTGAGCTGATTACATCAAGCCCCACAATTCTGAAGAGACTCTTGGAAAAGATCTGTAATAATGCAGAGGGAGTTTGGCCTGTTCATCTATACAGAAAGACCAAGGTTACAAAAAAATGTGCATTGCCTAGATAATAGCATACAGACAAAGGGATATGCTTTAGAGCTTAAGTGTACCTGTTTCTGATATCAGATTTCAGATATCATAAATGGTTAATGAGTTTGGCCAAGATAGGATAGCTCTCTGAAAATTGCCATGCTCTTATTAACTCTTAGTTTTCCACAAAATTAATGGGGTCATCTTTAACCATCATATTTTGCCTGTGCTGTTTTATGACAATGAGACATAGGGCACCATTTCCATCAAATAATTAAGGTGTGTACGACATAGAAGGCAATGTAGACAGGATGAAGAATCTGCAAAGTAAAACCAATGAGGAACTGCAGGGAACATTATAAACAAGGAATTGCATGCTATCATGAGAAAATGGTCTTGCCAAATAGTAAAAAGAGTAATGGCAGGTGGTGAATGAGAACCATCCATTTGTAATTTCAAGAGAAAGCAAGGAAACTTGTAGCATGTTGGAAGAACTTTTTGTGGTAAACTTTTGTGAGAACATGGATTAGTCATAAAGGATGAGTAGACCTGAAGAGATTGTGGAGTGCATTGTTAAAGAGAATTCCTGAATCTTTTAGGCCTCACATCCATTTGAAAATCTTAGTTACATCCTTTGCCTGCAGAGAACAATTTATTTTGTTTTTTAAATCCCCTAGTGAAGTGGTTCAGAGAGTGTTGTCAGAGATCCTCTCAGAGGTCAAAACTAAGAAAATTTATTTTCCAATGTGGTAAATATGGATTGTCATGACCCATGTCAATAAAATTAATGAGGGCGGTCCTCATTCATTTTTCAGAATGAAAAGGTAGCCTGAGACCATAAAGTTTTAGCAATAATAGCCAAATGTCTGACTGATAGAAGATAGGCAAGAAACCTTTTTATAGGGGGTTAATTTAATCAAACACCAAGAAGAAAGAAATAAAGCTAAAAATGAATATGAAATAATACTATGGTCCTGAAAATATACTTTCAGTAATATTAAACCCAGAATTAACTGAAACTTGGGATCCAAGTTAGGCATATCCAGAAGACCTTTGTGGAGGGAAATAGGAAGATCCAAAAAAAGGGATAGAACAACTGATTGGAGTGGATAGGATGGTTAATGAAGAAATGAGAATTATTAAAAACCTATTTTATTTTTTCCTCCACAAAGAACAATCCTCTGATGATGATGAAGCATAGGACAACAATGTTGAACATAGAATTATATGCATATTCACTACCTCCAAGCCACAGTGAACTTTCTTGCCATGGCTTCAGTTATTACCTTGATTTGAATGGCTTCCAAATATATGTATAAATGTATAGGAATATATGTACACACACACACACACAGTCCTCTTCTCTTTTCTGAGCTCAAGTATTACATCATTAGCTTTCTAAAAGATATGTAGTCAACTATTATACAGGCATCTCAAACTCCCATGTCCAAAACAGAGCTTATTGTCTTTTTTAGTCAAAACCACTTCTCTTTTCAGTTACTATTGAGGGTGTTTTCTAGTAGCCATGGTTTGCAACATCTGTGTAATACTTTTCTCCTCACCCATACTCGACTCACAAATAAAATGTGTTATCAGTTTATATAATTTCTACCTCTATATCTTTTTCATCTTAGAGGTAGCTAGGTGACATAGTGATAGAGCTTTGTGCCTGGATGTTCCAATCAGCACCAGATGTATTAACTGTGTGTAAATCATTAACCACTGTCTACTTCAGTTTCTTCATATGTAAAATGGGAATATTAACAGTATCTACATCCTAGCATTTTTGTGAAGATAAAATTAGATACTTGTAGAGAGCTTTATAATCCTTAAATTGCTACATATTGTTATTTGTTCAGCCAATCATGCCTGACTTTTTTGTGACTTCATGGCCATAGCATGTCAGTCCCTTCTATTGTCCGCTATCTCTGGAAATCTGTTCAAGCTCATGTTCATTATTTCCATGGCACTATCTATCCATCTCATCTTCTACTATCCACTTTTCCATTTGTATTTAATCTTTCCAAATATCAGGTTCTTTTCCAATGGTTCCTACCTTCTCATTATGTGACCAAAGTATTTAATCTTCAGCTTCAGTATTTGTCCTTCAAGTAAAAATATTGAATGAATTCCTTTATTGATTGATTTGATCTCATTGATGTCCAAGGAATTCTCAAAATCTTATCCCCGAAACATTGATTCTCTGGATTTTATCTCTCCTTATAGTCCTGTTTTCAGAATCATACATTACTATTGGAAAAATCATAGCTTTGACTATGTGGACCTTTGTCAGCAAGATAATATCTCTGCTTTTTTATTATACTGCCTAAATTTGTCATAACTTTCCTTTCAAGGAGCCAGTGTCTTTTAATTTCAGGACTGCAGTTGCTGTCTGCAATGATCTTTGTGCCCAAGAATATAAAATCTGACACTGCTTTCATTTCTTCTCCCTCTATTTGCCAGAAAGTAAGGGGACCAGTTGCCATTATTTCAGTTTTTTAACTGTTAAGATTTAAGACAGCTTTTGCATTCTCCTCTTTCACATTTATCAAGAGGCTTCTTAGCTCTTTACTTTTTGCCATCAGAGTGATATTGTCTACCTATTTGAGTTTGCTGATATTTCTCCCAATACCCTTAATTTTGGCTTTTGATTCCTCCAGTCTAGCATTTCACATGATGTATCCTGCATATAATTTAAAAAATAAGGTAACAATATTAGCCTTGTATTCCTTTCCCATCTTAAACCAAACCAAGTTATTTCAGGTTTGGTTCTACCATTACTGCTTGACCCACATGTTCCCCCGGAGGCAAGTAAATGCTGCATAATTAGCTATTGTTAATGTTATTATCATCATCATTATTGTTATTCCTTTCTGTTCCTTTATCTCTATTTTCTATTACAACCACTCAAGACATGGTGCATATTCACATTTATCAGAATTATTATAAGTTTCCTATTTGGTCTCCTTATCTCAAATTTTCCTCCATTTCATCCTACACAAACCTGCCTACATATTTTTTCTCAAGCATAGGCATGATCATGTCACTCCCCTATTAACTCCAGTGAGTTCTTAATGCCTACAGAATCAAATATAAACTCCTCTGCTGGGGCAGCTTGGTGGCTCACTGGATAAAACACCAGACCTAGAGATGGAAGGTCCTAGGTTCAAATTCGGATCAGATATTTTCTATCTAAGTGACCCTGGGCAAGTCACTTAATCTCAATTCCTTACCTTGGGACTGATACTTAGTGGTAAGGATACATACCCATCCACCCCTACACACATAATTTTATTTGGCATTAAAATTTACAAGCTGGATCTTCCCTATCTTTATAGCAACTATTGTTATGTTGCCCTTCTCCATACTTCTATGGATACAGCAATAATGGTCCCTTTGCTGTTCCTTTATACTTTGATCCCTCTTCTATCATCATGCCTTTTCACTAGTCATCCTCCATGCCTGGGAGGCTCTTGCTCTTCAGTTCCATCTCTTGGAGTCCCTGATTTCTTTCAAAACTTAGGTTAGGGGGCAGCTGGGTAGCTCAGTGGATTGAGAGCCAGGCCTAGAGAGGGGAGGTCCTAGGTTCAAATCCGGCTTCAGACACTTCCCAACTGTGTGACCCTGGGAAAGTCACTTGATCCCCATTGCTCACCCTTACCAATCTTCCACCTAGGAGCCAAAACACAGAAGTTAAGGGTTTAAAAAAAACTTTAAAAAAACCACCTTATTGAAGAGGTCTTTTCTGACTTCCCCAAACATTCATGCCTTTACTTCTAAAATTATCTGGTTTCTACTCTGTATTTTGTTTGTATGTATTTTGTTTCTTTCTATATACATATCTGCTGTTTCCCCCATTAGAATGTAAAGTTCTTGAGATTAGGGAATTTTTTGCTTTTCTGTATCCAGAAAACAGCATAGTGTTCGGCACTTCACAGGGGCCTAATAAATGCTTTTTGATTATCTGACATGAAGAGAGCATATCTGGCTACTCAATTAATTCAATGAAAAGCATAAGTCCAAGTTTATGAACTTAATGATACATGAACACACTATGTAAGTATCTTTGAAAGAACTTTTGAGAGCAAATATATGCCACAGAGCCAGAGATGGCCAAATGAGGCTTCAATTATTTTTAATCACAAAAAGTTGGATTTTCCAAATTATGAGCAAGTAAATCTGGCTTTGATTCTTGGCAACATTCCAGAAATAAATTATAAAGACATTTTATGAGCCCTTAGTCAAAGAAGCAGGGGTCAGCTCAATACAGGTTTCATTCATCGAGAAGCCTGGGTATAATAATCTCATTTTTGTCATTTATAGGTTGCTAGATGGAAAATCTAGGAAATGTCATATATATGAATATTGGGAATTAGCAAGCTTGATTGCTAATCTTGATAATAGTGTTGATAGTTGAAAGTAAAGTTAAATGGATCTAGAGATAACCGAATGATGAAATTTAAAGAGTAATCATTAATAAGTTACTTTAACTTAGAAGAAACGTTATATTGAAGTGCCACAGGATTCTCATATTATCCTATATTCTAGTTGACATTTTAAAAGTAGCTTTGAAGAAGCCATAAATGACATTCTTGTATAGTGCTTAATAATTCATTTATCATTCATCAAATCAGCAGATGCACAAAGCTGGAAAACTATTATATATGGGAACTTTAAACATACTTTTAAAAAGTAATGGGCTTGAGTCCCAGAATAACCATATCAGAAATACAGCTTGGTTGTATTATCTTATCACAGTAGACAACTTTTACTAGAAAATGATTCAGTTATAACTTGGGAGATATCGAACACTGGTAAAGAAATGAAGAATAAACATATTATTCTCCTACTTGGCAGATGAAAAATATATATATATACATACTAGGAGAGCTTCCTATTACAGTGAGTATGTTATGGGTTTACTGTTCCAGAATTGCACATGATACATACATTATTCCCTCATGATTATAGAGTATCTCAAGGGGTTTCAGATGTTTCTTTTCTATTACTACTGATTAGAGACCACATTATGTTTTCCCCACTTTTAGGGCCCAATGAGAAGAAATTTATTTCCTTTGAAGATCTGTAAGTAGATTTTTTTTCAAGCAATTGTTTTTTTTTGAGTTTGTGTTTGCTTCTCTGTCACCATACTAGATATTTATGATCAGGTTCTTTTTTGTTTGCTCATTTTCCTAACCTATTTCTTGACTTTGGATTTATGTTAGAGTTTGGCTTTTTTCACCCTTGGGATGGAGAGCTAGATAACTGGCCTGAGACTCTATCTTTATCCTTTTGCTTCCACAGATCACTTTAGGAGCAAGTCAATTTTTGGTGTTTCTGATGGGGTGCAGTTCAGGGAGAGGTTTGTTCACCTCCCACTTTATTTCTGCTCTGGTCCTTATTCAGCCAGGGTCCCTTCTTCTTCATGACCATGGCTACCCCGGGGGCCAGTAAAGTTGAATGGGTTACAAAACCCAGGTGTTGGGAAGCCTGGCTTATTCTTACCCTTCAAAATGTACAGATCAAAGGTTCCAATTCCTTCACACGGAATGGAAAAGAACAAAAGACTGATGCTCATTTTGGGGTAGTGGTGACACATGTTGGTCTCCATTAGGAGGCTCCATGGCATTTTTCTCTTATAGAAATTTTTCTGATCAAATCCCATCAGACGAGGAGCCTAATCACAAACAGAATGGTCCAGAAAATACTGGAGAGCCTAGATCTTTTGGAAGATACTTTTATCTAGCTAGTCAGCCAATGAAACAAGACTTCTTCTAACCATGTGACTAACAGACCAGAACCAATTATGGAATGCTTCCAGAGTCTCTTTTAGGTGCTTTCATTCTACTGTATCAGAAATTTCCTGGCATTGGGCTCCCTTAACTCTTACACATGGGCAGAATTCATTAGCAAATAAGTTTAGTACTTAGCTCATGTAGGAGTCTCTGCTATACTAGAAAATCTCTTTTAATTCCAATATTTTCTCTCTTTTAATTATTTCATAAATATTTTCTATATAGTTTGTTTTATCTATAGTAATTCCCTCCCTCTATGGTTTCACTTTCCACAGTTTTAGTTACCCATAGTCACCCACAAATTCTAGGGGAAGGAAAGAAAGAAGAAATAGATTGCTGCTGGATGATGGAGGGAGTAGTAAAAAGTTCAAGGGCACGTGGATGCTAGGGACCAACATGTGGTACCCAAGTCTGGAAAGAAGGAAAATAAAAATGTGAACAGGTAGATTGTTAAGTAACTGGGGCAAAGGTCTCCTCTCTCTGCACCAGAGTTTCATCCTTGATGGTGATGTCTCTGTGCATATAATGTCTAGCTTATAGGGCAAGGGCTAGGCAAATGGGGTTGAGTAAATTGCCTGGATCACACAATTAAGTGTCTGAGGTCAGATTCGAATGCAAGTTTTCCTGACTTTAGGCCTAATGTTCTATTTAGTGAGTCACCTAAATGTCCCATTTGATAGATTATTGATTGAAAACTAGATAATACAGTTGTGATCTCATGTCCTAAGAATTTTCTTTGCACTCCATTCATTATTAAAACAATCAAAAACTCTCCAAAATAACAAGGTTTCAATTTGTCTGAATATCTTCCAGCACCAACAGTTCTTTCTTCTCCCTAAATAACCCAGGTAATACCAACAGAATTGTGAATAAATATCCCTAATGAATACTCTCTTCTCTAATTACAGTAGTAATAAACATGTATGTAGTATGATGAATGACAGAATTAGGTTTCAAAAAACAGTGGATGATTCAATGAGCCTAAAATGACAATTACCTGTGTTAAATGTCAAGTTTTTCCAGTTGGCTTCAAAAAACAAGTATGAAATTGAGGATACTAGGAGAACTGAAGAGGAAATTTTATACAGGCACAATATATACAACATAAATATGTCTGAAGTTAAGGATGGCCATGTTGATATGGATGAATATTTAACAAGCGCAATTTCAAATAATTCAGTTAATTTTTTTACTATTGCTATATATATATGAATTAATGTGTTTTAAATAAAGGAAAAGAATCCCTAAGGATTGTAAATTCCAGCTGGGAAGACCATATGTAATATAAATATGTATATATAATATAAATGAAAATGTATGACAAGATGTAATTAACTAATAAACACATATTTATTAGGCAACTATTAAGTGCAAGATCCTGTGCCAAGAAATAATTAGATATCAAAATAAATTATATGACAACAAACAATAGGATTGTGTACAAGGGAAAGCTTAAAAATAAGAATACTTGACATATTTACATATCTCATGACTGACGGCATAATTCCTACAGCACTACTTATCCTTTTTTATTGGCATTAGGATAGTTTGGGATGACAGTTGATTTCATTGAGATCAGGAACTCCCAGACAGGGAAACCCCATTTCAAAATGCACTCCATAATTTCTATGCAACTTATTAACTTGTGGTGTAGGGTTCCGAGAGTTTAAGTAATTTACCCAGATTATACAGCGAGTATGTATCAGAGGCATGATTTGAAAATAGGACTTCCTAGCTCTGAGGTCAGATTTCTAATTATTATGCCATACTGCCTTTCTTAAAAGGCATTACTGGGTATGAGAATATATTTTTCAATAAATTAAATATGAATCAACAGAAATTTCTATAATTAAAAGGCATAGGTCCCTTTCTTGCATAGTAATAAACAACAACATAAGAAGGGTTAAATATCTAAATTGAGGATAATAATAGGAGATAAGCAAAGGAAAATAATTACCAGAGGAAATCTCCCCAAATTTGGAATTGTATGAAACTTAATGATGTGGAACTTAATTTCTATGGAAGTGCTGAGAATCCTTATACATAAGGTATGTTTAACTCTTTTGTACCACAAACCTCTTGGCAACTGATGACTCCTTCTCAGAATAACATGTTTAAATGAATAACATAATATATATATATATATATATGTGTGTGTGTGTGTAAATTATTATACAAAATGTATTAAATATGATAGAAGTAATACAAAAGATAGACTAGATTAGAAAGGAAACCAATCATATTTAATATAGTCATCAATTTTGAAATTCTTGGACTTCAGGTTAAGAATCTCTACTATAGAAGTATACCTTAATTATGAAAATCCAAACCTTAAATGTTCTTTATATGGGAGGCCAGTTTTACCCTATTTTTAAAAAAAAACTTCTCCTTGTTCAAAAAATAATGAAAGAACTACCTGCGGATAATGGTATAACCAAGTGCATAGTTCTGAAAAAAATTTTTTTTACTTATTCACTTCTTTAATATTACCTCTTTACTCCTCTTTTAGGATAATTAGAGAGAAACACATGTTATATTGCCTTTTCCCCTTTACAGGAATCTATTTCTCTCCTCTTTTGACTTGTCTCAGTCTCTAAGTAGTCACAGTTGAAATCTTTCTACTACATACATTCTCTCAAACATATATATCTTTCTCAGCATACTTTCTATTTTTTTAAAAAAATTTCTCTTGAATAGTAGGAAACTTAATGGCATGGAACTTAATTTCCATGGAAGTGCTTAGAATCAGGAACTCTATGTATCATGACCATTGGCACATAGTAAACACTTAATAAATGCTTCATTCATTCTTCCAACAATTCATCTAATCATTCATTTAGTCATTCATTCATGATCCAAAAAAACCCTTTAATAATAATGTCATGTAAATATAGTACTACTATATTTATTTTTAAAAGAAAACCTTAATTTATGAAGTGTGATTGGGCATAATAAGAATCAATACCATCAACCCCAACAGTCCCCGAAAATTTCCAGAAAAGCTTTTCAAAAAGCCAACTAAAGAAAATCTCTCCATCTACCTTACTTTTTCTTCCAATTTTTCTTAGTTGGCTCTGGGATGTATAGGTGTTTTGGGAAGACTTGTAATCTGTTGTGAAGACTTGACAAAGCCCTGTTCAGGGTTGCTTTTCACCTCTGATATCTACCAGTCACTCAACTGTCATCTGTGGCTCCAAGAAGTTATAGCATGTTCTTCAGTGGCCACATTCTGGTAAACCATCTCAGCAGATGGGCTCACGCTAAGTCTCAAACCATCAATGAGTAATGGGTGTGTCTATCCTGAAGACTTCACTCAGTGTAAGAGGCGGATGAGAATAATTAGTTCCAATGGCCATGAAGGCAGGGGAATATAGAGTGCTTAGAACTTGATTAAACATCTAAGAAGACAAGGTCATCCACTGCATCCTGGGTCATCACCAGTTGTCTTGACTTCTGACTTGTCACTGGACTTTATGTGTTTAAAAATATTCTTGGAAAAGGTCTGTAGTTTTTACTAGATGATAAAAGGAGTAAAGGACACAATAAAAGGTTAAGAACCCTTGCCCTAGGCCAATGGTGTCAAAAATGGCAGCATGTGGCCCACAAAACTAAGAATTTAGCTGAAATCAAATTAAAATGTAATTGGAAAATATTTAACAAAAAATAAAATATAATAAATCATAGATTGTGTTCATTAATATATGCCTTTCTAAGTATGGAAGAGAGTGAGGCTAATTATTTTGTGCAACACTGCCTTGTGCTTGATTAAAAAAACTGGTGATCTATGATGTCATTTTGGTCCTCTTCAAGTATGAAGGACAACAGCCACCAACCAGTCACCAGTTGGCTCCAGCATCAGTATTCAAGACAACTGAATCTATTTCTTTTTACATTTGAATATTTTTCTGTTTGGCTAAATTATCATTACTTTGTTTCCTTTTATCTTCATTGGCAAATATACAGCGTTTGCAGATGCTCTATTTACATTATGAGTTAAATAATAGCTGACATTTACGTAGGACTTTAATGATTACAAAGTGCTTTAGATTCATTGTCTCATTTTAGCCTCATAAGCAATGCTGTTAGGGAGGAAGTGCAAGAATTATTATCAGCAGAGAAGGAAACTGTGATTCACAGATGTTCAGTAACTTTCCCTGGGTTCACATAGTATGCAAACTTGCACACTAGAATTTGAACACAGAGCTCTTTAACTTCAAGTTCAGCACATAATCCTTCATACTGTGCTACATCTCTAACTTGTGGAGGCTGGCTAAAAAAGATTAGCCATGTTTCATAACATTGCTATGATTAAATGCATTATGGTTTTTTTAAAAAAATTCAAAGACTTTTGAGCTATTGCTCATATGTATACTGGATATTTGGGTAGATATAGTGCAAAATCTCCCTTGTCTAAACCACAGAAGCATTTTCTCCTCCCATTTCTCCTAACTGGTCCACATCTATTTTTCTTCTTACCTCCCCTTGCCTACATATACCCTAGAGCAATGGGGTCAAACTCAAATAGAAACAGGAGCCACTAAACCATTTATAAGGATCAAAAAAAAGGGGCATATACTTAGAAAACTATATATTAATTAACATTATCTATGATTGATTACATATTTATTTGTTTTGTTAAATATTTTTCAATTACATTTTAATCTAGTTCCAGCTAAATTATTCATGTTGTGGGCCACATGCTGCCACGTTTGACACCTCTGGCCTAGAGCAAGAGTTCTTAACCTTTTTATTGTGTCCTTTCATGATCAGGTGAAGCCTACAGACTTTTTCTAACAATGTTTTTAAATACATAAAATATAATGCATGACATGAGACATTCCTTTAGAGGTTGAGGAAATAAAGATTTTTTTTCTTTTCAAGCTCCCTGACTCCCTGTAGTCTATCCACAAACCCTTTAGGGGTTTAAGAATTCCTGCTGTAGAGGAAGAAAGAACTTGAGAGATCATCTAATCTAATTCCTTCATTTTACAGATAAAATTAAGTGATTTCTTGTCATCACACAACTAGTTCATAGCAATGCTAGGGTTACAAAAATCTAGTTACTTACAATTAAGTACGATTCACATTGTCTCACTGGACTGTGTGCCTGTGCTTATACATGAGGACTGAGATGGGAAGTAACTGCAATTTATTCTGCCTGCCCACATAAACATATGGTAGATATTCTCCCACTCATTACACTGGTTATTATCAATTGAGATGAGGTAAAAGGGAGAACAGAACTAATTATTATCTTAGTTTATAAATTTATAGAGGAAACAATTTCCAAACCTTTTGGAGGAATGCATGATATCTGATCTTCTGAAAAGTCCTATAAAGTGGTTTTTAAAAAAATAACAAAGTTATTGTACTAATGCAAAATGAAGTGAGCAGAAGTAGGAGAAAATTGTATATAGTAACAGCAATATTGTACAATTGTCAAGTGTGAATGACTTGGCTATTCTCAAAAATACAATGATATAAGAATTCTCTGAAGGACTTAATGATAAAAAATGTTCTCTCTGAAGAAAAAACTGATGGAATATGAATGTAGATTGAAGCACACTTTTAAAAACTCTAAATTTTTTTCTTGGTCTATGTTTTCTTTCACAACATAAAATGGAAATATGTTTTGCATAATGTACAAATATAACCTTTATCAACTTTCTTGCCTTCTCATGGGGGGGGTGAAGCAAAGGAGGGAAGGAAATAATTTGGAACTCAAAATAAAACATATTAACTATTGTTTTTACATGTAATTGGAAAATATAAAATATTAGAAATCTAAAAAAATAAAATGCAGTTAGAATTATTTTTGCTTTGAAAACTTTTGCAACATTTTATGCCAAAAATATGGTTCCTTGATATCACAAATCCAGGATTTGGCATTATTGTCTCAGGTATGAAAGATATGGTCTATAGAGCATTCTTTGCATAATTACTGTAATTCTTCTAAATTATACTAGCTAGAAGTTATATATCATATGTGAAATGTAGGGTGTACCTAAAATCACTGCCTAGGGTATTTACAATTCACACATTTAGGTAAATGAAACAGATGCAGATGCCATAAACTGTTGAAATGACACATTTATCCAAATGTGCAATTTACTTTCATGTGTATATCTCTGAATAAATTGAAATAAAATTGGTCAAGGGCATTGAAAGTAGCTGATAGTTCTAGTTTTTTCATTTTCAGGTAACAATTCACTTTTAAACTAAGAACAAAATATTTACCCATAGGATTCTAAGAGAAAATTAGTAAAATCAACTTTTTAATTCAAGTTTTTTGCCAATATTTACACCAAAGTTTATAAAATGAGTATTATTTATTTACCTCAATTTTTATTGAAAATTAACTTAACTTTTGGCTTGTATCTCAAGTGGTTTATGAAGAATATCATCATCTTATTGGACAACTGAAAGAATGGTATTAGGGGAAAATAGCTTAAGACTTTTAAGTTACTTCTCTTTATAAATCTTGGATTCATTTTCTGTATAATAATTCAGCCCCTTCTGTGTCAATTAATTTAATGTGAATACTCTATTCTCAGAATCCCACCCAAATTTTTAGTTATAGCAGACAGTTTTCTTCATCTGGAATTCAAGTTCATGGAACACAAAGTTAACTAATGAGACCTAGATATCTACTTGTCAGTGTCTTAGAGTTCACCTGAGCAGCAGTTCCACAATAGAGACACCTTTAGACTCCTGATAACATGGGCAGAATAGGATCTGAATAGGTCTGCCAGAGCTATTGAGTTGACATTTTTATATTATGTTTAGGCTTGAAAAGCACTCTACATATATTATGTCTATTGAGCCATATTTACCAAGAAATAATCATCAGTTAATAAATATTTATTAAGTGCCTACTATGTTCTAGGTATCCTGCTAAGGTTATGGGTACAAAAGTGGCAAAAGACAGTCTCTGCCCTCAAGGAGCTTACCATCTAATGAGGGAAACATGCAAAGATGGGAAAAGACTACAAAGGGGCTTAGTTTATAAATAGCATTGAATACCAAACAGAATATTTTATATTTCTTGCTGGAGACAATAGGAAGCCACAAGTGTTTGTGGGGAGAGGGGTAACATGATCAGATCTATGTTGTA
Organism: Gracilinanus agilis; assembly: GCF_016433145.1. Taxonomy (NCBI): domain Eukaryota; kingdom Metazoa; phylum Chordata; class Mammalia; order Didelphimorphia; family Didelphidae; genus Gracilinanus; species Gracilinanus agilis. The sequence continues at coordinate 549,405,875 of NC_058130.1, forward strand.
AGAAAATAATTTTATTGACTGGAGAGTGGATTGGAGTGGGGAGAAGCTTAAAACAGGAAGACCTATAAGAGGTCTATTGCAATAATTTAGGTGTTAGGTGATGAGGGTCCACACTAAAGTGGTGCCAGCATCAGAAGAGAGAAGTAGTATTCAAGAGATATTGCAAAGTTGAAATCGACAGTTCTTGGAAGTAGACTGGATAAAGGGGTAAGAGATGGCAAGGAATCCAGGATGACTCTTAGGTTGTGAATCTGAGGAACGGGGAAGATAGTGTTGCCCTCTATAATAATACAGAAGATGAGAGTGATGTAGGAATTGGGGTAAAGATAATGAGTTATTTTTTGAATATATTGAGTTTAAAGATATCTACTGGACATTCAGTTCTAAATGTCAGAAAAGCAGTTGGAGATGTGAAATTGGAGGTCAGCAGAGACTGGGGCAGGTATAGTTGAGTAATACATTTGAGAATCATCCACACAGAGATGGTCATTAAATCCAGGGCATCTATTGAGTTAAACTAAGGAGTATAGAGGGAGAAGTGAAGAGGGTAAAAGGCAGAACTGTAAGGGTTATGATTAGAAGGGTTATGATTTCTATGATTAGAAAGTATGATCTATTATAGGATGTAGCAAGGGAGACAGAAGAGTGACCAGATAGGTAGGAGGATAACCAGGAGAAAGTGGTGGCCTCAAAATCGAGAGAGAAAAGAATATCAAGGGGAAGAGAGTGATCCGCAGTGTCAAGGACTGCAGAGAGAATGAGGATTGAGAAAAGCCATAGGATTTGGCAACTAGAGATCATTAATAACTGTGGAGAGAGCAGTTTCCATGGAACGAGAAGGTTAGAAGGCAAATTATAATAGGTTAAGAAGATAGTGAGAAGATAAAAGGCAGAGACATTTATTATAGATGACCTTTTTGAGAAGAGTAGTAAAAAGGCCAGAGGAGAAATGAGATGATAGTGAGGGATAGAAGGATCAAGTGAAAAATCTTCTCAGGATAAGTGACACATAATCCAGTGGAGAGAGAAAGAGATTGAAAATAAGTGAAAGATTGGGGATAACAGAGGGAAGAGAGGAGAAGGAATGGGATTGCTTGAACAAGAAGAGAGGTTAATTTGCTAAGAAGTAAGGCCACTTCATTATGGGAGACAGAAGTGAAGGAGAAAGTGGAAAAAAGGTATCTGAGTGATATGAAATGGAGATTAGGGGAGAAGAGAGAGTTCACTGGAAATGGGCTCAATATTTTTCTGTAAAACACGAAGCAAGGTTCTTAGCTGGATGGAGGGGAATCATGGAAGGCTTGAGGATGGATAAAAAAGATTTGGAAGAGCCCTTGCGGAGTCCGCAAACCATTTCAGTCGAGACAGGTAGGGGAAACAATGGTATATGTGCTCAACAGTCTTAAAATAATGACATAGCTGAGCTTTGAAGCATTTTGCCACCATTCTCATCTATAACACAGCAGACTAGGTCAATAGAACTAGTTTTTTTGGAAAGATTTGAAACTATCTGATAGGCCACCTTTTTTCCCCCCATTTCCAGGGAGAATTTTTGTGATTCCACAGTTGTAGTGTTCATGTAAGACTGGGCACTACAAGATATTTGCCTACAGTGTCTGTGATAGCTTTCTCAAATGGGCCTTACCCTCATTGAATCTATTTCCCTCTAAATAAGATAATTTGTCAATGGGAGACATGTTTGTCATTTCATTCCTGGGAGAACTGGGACTGGGGTGAGGGTGGTATAGAGAAGGAAGACACATCTGTAGCAAAATATACTGAAAGTGGCAGAAAAACATCAGGATACTGATCTGAGCTAATTAATGTTCAAGGAATTGTGGCCATTGAAGAGAATTACCAACCAGGCTTATGCTGAGAGTAGAGTTCTAAGGTTCCCTCTATCTTTGATATTAAGGTATACACAGTTTTTAAAGAAAATTAGCATTTCACATTATCCTGGGCTAATCTGTTCCCCTGCGTTTTTGGAGCTAGTTGACAAAGTGAGTACATTGCTAGAGGTGGTGTCAGAAAGATCTGAATTCAAATCAGGTCTCAGACATATGCTGTCTGATTCTGGGCAACCTGCTTACCTTTTGTCTGCCTCAGTTTCTTCCTCTGTAACAGGTGGAAAATGATAGAACCCATATTGCAGATTTGTGAGGTTCAAAAAAAGAGAATACATATAAAGTCTTTGGTAAGCTATAAAGTGCTATATAAATGCTGGATATCATTGTTGTTATCGTTTTTTCCTAATTTTCAAATTAATCTTATCCCTGCTCTCAATTATGTATGATGATATTGTGCTAATAGAAAAAAAAAGCTTTAGCTCAACAAGCAATAGAACAAAAAATTTAGATCAAAGAAAGATATTAGAGTTGAAATTGATAGGAAACTCAGATGATGACAGGTTTTTTTAAAATGTTTTCAAGTTTTCATTTGGCATTTAAGATTTTTCACATCTTGAGTTTTCTGCCTACATCCCTAGAGTCAACAAGTTTTTTCCACTTAATCTTTAGAAATCACACTTCAAGAGTGTTGATGAGGTGGAAATTAGCAAACAAGAGTGTCTCTAACATATAGAACAGTTCTGTTTTGCTTGTCAATAAAATGATAAATTCATGAATGCTAAAAGCTACAATAGATCTGTCAGAACTTGGCTAAGTTTGACTAGAAGGATTAAAAGTCATTTGATCATAGGAAGATATAAAAGAGCCACCTAAATCGATCTAAAGTATCTGCACAGCTTGGCACATATAATGAAATTATTTTAAATACTATATGTGGGCAAAGGCAATAACCAGCTGTTAATGTCTTTGTGCTCTCCTACATAACTTACTAAAATTATTTTCTAGCACATTCAAGTAATTACTTCTGGCACATTTTCCAGTTCCATAACCTGTTCTTTCCTATCTCCAGAGCTTTCGATTTGATTACATTCTTCATAGTGTTAAAACACTCTTCAGCTAGAGGACAAACAAATATAGTTGCATCTTATGCTTTCCTCTCTTAACTCTCTTTCATATTACTTGATAGGTTTATGGATGATGATTTGGATTTCTGTGGCAATCAAAGTGATATGTCATCTCTACCATCTCAAGGGATAAGAAATATGTTGGTTCCTGTAGGGAATCCTAAGGTGATTCACCATTTTTCACAAAAGGGATAGCCATGAATTTAAGAAATATTGGTTTTAGGAAACTCTAGCATTCAGATCCCAAAAATTTCCACTATAATAGGTCGTGATGGAAGCAGGTCTTGGGGCTTTGCAAGTCATAAGACTGAATACCCTTGTGTCTTTAAAAATACTCTGCCAAGAGAAAGGTCAGCCTATATTTGCAGGGAAGACAAGTGATGGGGTCAAAGATTTGGGGTTCAAATTTTTGCTCTGTCACTCTTGATTGTAGTTGTGGGTAAATCACTTAAACCTTTTGACGTTCAGTTTTCTCAAGCATAAAATTTAGTCTTAAGCTAGATGATCTTTAAGGTCCTCTCCTTATCTAAATCTATGATAACATGGTCTCATCTGATCATGTCAACCACATGATATTATTAATAAAATAGTTGATTCAATTAAATTCAACTATAAATATTTGTTAAATGTTCAGAAATCGCACTGTATACTTTGCAAATAAAAAAGTACAGGCTCTATACAAATAAATGACAAAATCAGAACTAGAACTCAGGTTTTTTTGACTCCCAAATTGAGACTCTTTCCATCTAAGTAGGTTTGTATTTTGGTCCTTATAATCAATACCCTTTTTTCAAAATAGGTTTCATATGGATTATTTGCTTTCATTTCCATTTCATATGGAATATTTGCTATTAATACTTACTCTAATATGGAGCAATAAGCCAGTGATTTCTTTTTTTTAAAAACTCTTATCTTCTGTATTAGAATCAATACTATTTATTGGTTCCAAAGCAAAAGAACAGTAAGGGGAGGCAGTGGGAATTAAGTGATATGCTCAGGGTCACACAGCTAGGAAATGTCTGAGGCCAAATCTGAACCAAGCACCTCTGAAATCTGGACTTTGTTCCTAATCCACTAAACTGTCTAGCTGCCCCCTGATTATTTTGATTTTCTCATGACTTTGCCTCTGTGAATTTATTTGACTTAATTGTATATAATCATTTACCCTAACCATAAAAAACTGTGGCAACGTACGGCATCAAATGGCTCATGTGTTATATAGAAAGCAGTTTGAATTTGTAGGTGGCCTTCCTCATTCCCTTTCCTAAATCTCCTTGAAGTGAACAAAGATTAAAATGTTGTTTTCCCAAAAAGTAGGCAATGTGAGCTGTTAACATGCACAGAGAGAAATTATGCAGATCCAGTTCTACCACTAACTAGTCGTGAGACCTTGATAAATAAATTTGCTGGGTCTAAGTTTCCAAATCAATAAAATGGAGGTTTTGGATGAAGTTACTAAAAACACCAAGCATAGTGATTGCTTAGCTTTACCTGTTATCTAATCTGGGATCCAGTAGAATGGAAACTCCTTAAGAGCTGATTTTAGAAGTTATACACCCTGAACTTAGTAAAATATCTTGCAAATAGTTGGTGATTTGAAACAGAAGAGATTAGGTAGGGTCTTTGATGAAGAAGCCACTTTTTCGTGTATGTATTCAAGAGTATAACTTCCCAATATCCTCAAGAACTTCAAGAAGAAACATAATTTCTTTCTGAGTGGCACGATGGATAGTGCACTGGGGTTGGAAACAGAAAGACTCATCTTCATTAGTTTAAATCTGGCCTTGGATGCTTACTAGCTCTGTGACCCTGGGCAAGTCACTTAATCCTCTTTGCCTCAGTTCCTCATCTGATAAAGTTTATTGAGTAAGCATATTTTTAAAAAAATTTTTTTCTTAACTTCAGTGTCTCTCAATTTGATAAAAAGATCAAAGATTTTTTTGGGGGGGTATAAAACAAACCTATGCTTTGTTTTAGAAATTTCCATGGAGTTTTGTTCCAAGATATGGGTAGGGACAAAAATCACCTTCCCATTTTTGGTGCTTGGACCTCCAGGAAGGAATAAAGTTCATGTGGTCCTAGAGCCTACTGGAAGATGATTTACTGTTTGTGTCTGTCCTCAGATATTACAATTCCTATTTAGTCACCCTATCTTCTACAGGTATAGCAAGCTCTCTTTAGTGGCCTGATGTGAGGTAGTGAGGAAGAGAGAAATTTTCCTCCTCCTCCTCTCCAGTGAGGACTTCTCCACAAAATTCTCCTGAGTCTGTATACCCCAAATTTCTCCAGTTTTTGAACTCATACTCTAGAAATTTACCCCATTATGTAAACTCCCTAGAGATTAGGGTGCTTTATCTGCTTAGGCAATCATATTCTATGACCTAAAAAGGGTGCACCTTATAAGCAGATCACAGATCACAAGTACCCCTTATTCATGTAGTAAAACCTCATCACGTTCCATGTGAGCTGGAAGGTGGTTAGCGACCATGTTCCTCCCTCATCTAATTGTTGGCTGTAATGGAGAAATCTCTATTAGAAGCAAGTCAACTTGGAACTGCTGTGATCCCATGTCCTGTCGCTTCATCTTTATACAACAAATTTGATGTTAGTTTTGACCTTCGCTCTCACTAGTTGCAAATCGGATTGACCACAGACAGCTGACTCAGAAATGGCTTTCATATCAGTAACCAGTCATTCTCGTCTGTCAAGACTTCACTTGTATTTTGGGAGAGGGGAATGCTGTTTGCCACTTAAGCTGTTCAGTACCATCCATCTCTCTTCTTGAAAAAATGTATTCATGATAGCTGTGAGACAACCAAGAAACCTACGCCATTTTTTATTCTTTCATTTCATAATTCTGAATAACATTTTACCAAATATTTTTCACCATCCTTCTCTGTACCACATTTGCATAGACAAAAATGAATAATAAGGTATAGGTTAATTTAATTTAGGATGTTACCAAGTTCTTCATAGGATGTCTTTACTTTGCCATTATCTAAAAGAGGTGTTTGGTCTCAAACTACAATTTATATAGGCAATTTAGCACCCAGTGGTATGCTATGGGATGGTATGTATAAACTGAGGCATGGGCTCTATGGAACATAGGTCTCTGTTCTCCTGAAGGGGAGCTACACCCCGGGGCATTGTGACAAATAGAGTCCTTGCTTGAGATCTCCATCCCCACTTTCCCTGAATAGGAAGAAAAACAAGAGACAGTAAGTGTCCGTAAGACATATATGCTCATGGGAGCAGATTGGTCCAGTACCAAAAAGCTCAAAGTATAGCTGGCTGGCAGATATTTTTATAATTCTTGTGAAGAAAGGCAGGAAATGGGCTGGAAGAGGACAATCTAGGGAGGGATCTGAGATGATATTGGTGGAGACTTCCCAGGAATGGAGTTATGGATTCCTGGGTGCAAGGAGAATAAAGACATCACTGGTATGTGTTTTTAGTGTAAGACATCAAGATAAACATATGAAGTGACTCACTCTCAAGATTTTGACAATACAATGACCCACTCCCATTGTTGAGGCCAAATGACAAACTCAATTAGAGACAGTGTCAGGGACCAGAGATACCAAGTCTAAGACCGCAGATACAACAACTGGGACTAGATAAAACATAATGACTGGTCCTGAGAAGAAGAGAGACCATGAGTGCTGATGGCAGGATGAGCCAGTGGCTGTCCAGCTGGGTTGTGATTTTCAAGGACAGTCAGTTTCTTCAGATTACCCTGGGTCCTAAAGACAATGAGTTTCTTCAAATCACTCTGAGTCACAGGTAAATCAAATCAGTCTTATGCATCCTCATCTTCCAAATAGTAGGGCATATCTAGCATGTCAAGATAGTTACCAAAATAATTTAAATATTTGTCGATTCATCAACTTCTCAAGTTAGATTCTACTTTCCTTGGGAGCTCAGGTCCCATTATATAGGACTCTTAGATTAGAGATTTGGAGCAGGAAGGGACCTGAGATATCATCTAGCCCAACAATCTCTTTTTTTGCAGTGTGAAAACTGCTACACAGAGGGGTGAATTGACTTTACCAAAGATACACATAGGTAGATAAACCAGGATACAATCTCAAGGTCTTTAACTTCAATTTTCACTACTCTGCCTTCTTCTCTATCCTCCCACTGTGCATAGTAGTACATATTCAGAAAATATCGATTGATTTTTACTGAAAATTGAATTGTTATAAAATACATACCTGGAGCTCCAGTTATAGCAAATTATTAACACACTAATTTTACACATTTATAAAGATGATATATACATTTAAAGTGGTCTAGGTAAAAGGAGTCAAATTTAAAATGTGAATAAGACAGGAACTCATTATCTATCTGGACACTTGGAATTACTTTTAGTTAATGTTATTGCAATTTTTCCTTATCTTTAAAAGAAAGTGACATTTTCACTAAGAAACAAATCCAAGTTAAGTATACTTGTTGATTCATTGATACAAACATGCGACATTTTTTTAAAACAATTTTTTCAGGACTAGAAGGAAGAATTCTTTATTACCTTAAATATTAAGATTTCTATGGTGCTCATCAAAGGGAAATGAATTATCAACACAATGTCCTCAATAGTCACTAATTTTGATTCCTGAAAGAACAATCCATGCATTATCAGCTACATTTTGGTATTCTCTTGATTTTATTGCTAGTGATTACAGCAAAAGACAGGAGAGTAAAAGTTACAATAACATCAACTGCAGCAAGCAATCACTGCACATTTATTAATTGTGCTAGGAGAAAGAAAGTGAAGAAATAAATAGCACTTGTCCTATGGAGCTTAATTCTATTTTTAAAGGAGAACATGAATCGTAACCCTTAAAGGAAATTTTTCTCCAGATTATGGTGGACTTCAAATGCCAATGAGAATAATTTGAATTTTATCTTAGAAATAATAGGGAACCAGTGGAGTGCACTAAGAAGGGCAGTAACAAGTCACTATGCTTTAGGAAGACCACTTCTGCAACTATGTGGAAATAAGTTAGAGGAGACAAGGACTTGTGACAGGGACAACTAATAGGAGGCTATTGCAGTAGTCAAAGTGAGAGGTGATGGCAGCTGGAATTAAGATGGAGGTTTTGTGGTTGAAAGAAGGGAATGATTGTGAGGTATGCTATGGAGGGGTAATCACCAATATTTGTTCAATAAATAGGTATGTGGGCTAAGGTAGAGTGAGGAACTGAAGATGACTTTTATTCTAGGGACTCTGTTTACTACAATAGTGATTATTTCAACAGAAATGGAAAAATTGAATTTGTCTTTGAGGCAAAATATTGTAGTAAAAGGGGCATTGGGTGTGAAGTCAAGAGGGATCTGAGTTTGAATCTTATCTCTAACCTTTTCTAGTCATGTAATATGGAGAAGTCACTTCATTTCTTTGAACCTCAACTTTCTCATCTGTAAAGAGGGCATCATAATAATTACAACTAAGTATTATTAATAGAAAGTGCTTTAAAAAATCAAGGCACTACATTAGGTGAGCTATTATTTTTTGCTCATTTAAGAAGTATGATATCACAAGACTTGGAATTCTGCAAAATAAGAGAACCCATAAAATAGAAAAGGTAAAGGAAAAGTTGAGAGGCAAAAGCAGATTGCCCTCATTGTGGAAATTTTCTCTATATGATGTAACTCTAATTTCTTTGACTTCTTTCTTTGTTTTTTTCCCCCCAGTCTGCCATTTTTTATCAAAACTCACTTTCATTGTGGCAGATCTCATCAAAGTACACATCCATTAATTAAAACAATAAACACAAAATCTAAATAACCAAAAACATAACAATTGCTGCTATACTAAAATATTATAAGACCAAACATATCCCCATATGTCAGAAGATGTGACACTATTTTCTTAGTCAACTACTCCAATCAACCAATTCTTTTCTTTCTCAAACTAGTCTTCCAAGAGTGATTCCAAGAAAACATTGTTCTGTAGAACAATAAAAAAATAGCCACTATTCTCCCTCAACCATTTTTCATTTTTTTCTTTTTTTTTTATTCTAAACCCTTAACTTCTGTGTATTGACTTATAGGTGGAAGAGTGGTAAGGGTAGGCAATGGGGGTCAAGTGACTTGCCTAGGGTCACACAGCTGGGAAGTATTTGAGGCTAGATTTGAACCTAGGACCTCCTGTCTCTAGGCCTGGCTCTCAATCCATATTTTTCATTTTTGTAAGTGACTTTGTGCCCTGATTCCAATGAGGATCAGCAATGAAGCAGTCATGGTAGGACAAAATATAAATTAGTTGACATAGTCAATATTTACATACTTACAGTGTCACTGTTATTCACAAACTTTTAATGCCTCTTCTTTGCCTATATTAATACATAAGTGGTAGAAAAGATTTGAGTCCTTTTTTTATACCTTTTCAAACTCATGTACCACTAACCCCCTCCACAATTTTGGCTAGAACCATGCTTATCTATAGATTTTGCTCATACGATTTTTTGAAACTGAAAAGTTTCTTCATGTTTGTGTAGTACATTTTTAGTCATTCTCTAATTGATGGGCATCCATTTTATGTGTACGTCTTTGCTAACACAAAAATATTTTATATCTTTTGACATATATGAAGTCTGTCTTTCTATGATTAAGTAACTCTCTTAATCTTCCTGGTTAAAAAATAAGCAACCCTAACAACTAGCTTAGCAAAGAATGTTACATATATTATCACATATTATCTTAATAATAACCTTGAGGTAGGTATTTTTCATTATCTTTGCTGATGAGGGATAAGTGAAGCTGACTGGGGTTAGGTGACTTGTTCAGGGTCAAATATATTAATGTGATTCTATATGTCAGAGTTAGGATGTGAACTCAGATTTTCTTAATCCTAAATCAAGAACTAATCCTAAATCAAGGAAGATCCACTATTGTAACTCTCTACCTACCTTAAATATAAGAATGTTGGTTTATTTTTAGAACAGAGTGCAAGAAGGAGATTGTTTCTGACCATTTGTTCTAAACTTTATTTTTTGTCATTATCTTCATTACTTTGAACCATCTGGCACTGGTCACAACCATTACACAACTCATTCTGGGCAAGTCTTTTCCATGTGATTATATAAATCCCCACAGAGTATTTAATTAACTTTTAGAAGACTTTTTTCTTGTTCTTTTAGCATTTCATAGATGGCAGGGCACTACTTGTACTGTCCATCTGTTATCAATTAATCTAATTATATGACCAACCCACCTCTATTTCTGGTCATGTTTCCTTCCTTATAATGCTTCTTGCTCCCAAATAATTGTTATTGATATGCTACATCCACCTTATACCCATTTGATTGGCCTTTGGATCACCTATCATTTTGATGCTTCTGAAATACAACTTGTATATGTAGATGGCCTAAAGTTCTTTAAATGTAACATCATAATATTCCAAAAAATTCGGTATGCCAAAAGGTCTATTCTATGCCAACAAACACTGGGACATTCTGGATCATTGGCTTTTCCTAGTGATTTTAGCAGCCACTAGCTCACATCTTTAGGCTAGGTCTTCTTCCCCTCCCTACTCTTAGCCAGAGTAAAATTTCCTTTCCAGCACTCCCATATACAACTTTTAAAAAAAAGATATTTGATGTTAATTTTTCTTACTAATTAAAATGTATTTTAGTCATTTTTATATTTGGGGTTTTATTGGCAAAGATACTAGGGTAGTTAGCCATTTCTTTCTCTAGCTCATTTTATAGATGAGGAAAATGAGGCAAAAGGGGCCAAGTTATTTGCCCAGGATATAGCTATTAAGACTCTGAGGCCATATCTGAACTCAGGATGATGAGTCTTCCTGACTCCAGTCCCAGTACTATATCTGTATCCACTGTACCACCTACCTGCCTATTGATTAGTATAGGGAAACATTTTCCCCCAGATATGGGAACAGAGTCACTGCACCATGGATAGTGTGATATTGGAAATTTGGGGGTCCTTGAACGAATTTTGAAGTCCTTGATCTAAACTTCCTCTGGAAGTTTAGGGGACTTCAAACTACATTTCCCATGATTCCTTGCTTGTAATCACATAGGCAGGAAGAGTAATAATGTAGAGAAAAGTATAAAGCCTGAGTACAGGATTTGTATTTCCTCTTTTCTGGGCTGTGGAGCAGGAGACAGGATGGGAGGAGCAGGTAAATGGTGGGTCCCTTTAAAATAACTCAACAGGCACATGGCCTGATTTTTCTAATTGACTTTCAATAAATCCCTTAAAACCATGATATTTTTAAGTCTATCCTTTTATACCATTTTATTTCTTACAATAGGATAGGTAAATCAAGAAATATTTTACTAATTTGAAGCCAGGGAAATTAAATTGAAGAAAGGCCAAATAATATGTTCAAGGAAAATAGGAGTTGAATCAGACTATAAGGAATATGTAGCAGATTAACTGCCCTTTCTCTCTTCACCAACTAGTCTGCCTAATAGGGCTCAGCTTCCTGATCTGCATATTAACTACATTTATCAAATGAGTCTAGGGCTAATTAACTTCATTCAGCATTTTTTAAAAAGCCAAATGCTTTAGGAAATACTGTATTCACATAGACCAAAAAGCATAAACAAAACATCAGAAAGTCACCGAAGGAATAATATTCTAATTGTCATCTAATTGAGAAGTCATTATCTCTGATGCTTAGGCTTTTTAATCGACCATGGTACAAACATATTTACTAACCAATAAAATATTGTGAACATATATATTAAAATATTCAGTTTATTAGTGTACCTGTCACTGTTTCCATATTATTCCAAATTCTGCTATGAAATTAAATTTGAAATAGAGTCTTTAGAAATTCTAGATACAAAATCTTTCGTTTATACTTGTCATTCTCAGCATAATAGAGTGAAAGGGCACCAGACTAGGCACAAGGAGAACTGAGTTGTAGTATCATCCAACAATGACTCTCTTTATAACCTTGAGAAAAGCTTAGCATTTTAATGAAAAAAGGAATGATAAAACCTTTTCTTTTCTTTTCTACCTCATAGCTAATATGTGACAATCAAATAAAATGTCTGTGAATTTTTTTTTGAAAAAATTATGAGTAATGTGCTGATTAATACTTCCATTTCACCTTTTTGCATACCATGGGAAATGGATAAAGAGCTGACCTTAAGATCCAGAGAGACTTGGGTTCCAGTTCTCCTTCTGACCCATACTAGTTGTATGGCCCAACTCACTTAACCTCTAAGTGTTCTAAGCAACTTTCTATGTCTATTAGCTACAAAGTCAATTGTCAATGGTAGAAGAAAAAATTTTATATGGTAGTTTCCTACATCAGTGAAATCACTAGTTCAGTTCCTATTCTTTATCTCTCTATATATGATGTGCTGACATTACATTTCATCAGAAGGAACAAAGGGCAAATGACCTACTTTCTTGCTCTGCATAGAAGAAACTGAATTCACCCTACATTTATCCATGTTGGTCCAATGTACAGGATTAAAAGACTAATTTAGAAATGATATGCTCTTGTTAAAAAATGGAGCAGGGCTAACAACAGTTAAGCAATATGCATTCTTGAAGACATATTGATCTGATAGATAATATTTTAAATGATAATGGAGGAAGAAGAAAATTGCCCACATGGAACAACTATAACAGACACCACAGAAAATAGCAGGCTTGGCACAGGAAGAAAAGCTGTGGAGAAGCCAAGAAATTCATAAAGAATAAGATACAGGAAGAGAGACAGTAAAAATATTTAATTCATTAGGGTTCAATATAGAAATGCACAAAGAGCAATCCATAAACAAATCAGAGATCTAACACAGAAGATTTAAGTATAAAATTCTACATAAAACATACTGAGACCAGAATATAGAAAACAAGGAGTTACTCAAAACAATGAGTTTATATTAAAAAAATGTAAAACTGAATGATATATCAAAAATAGATAAGAGATTGAAGAAGTTTCCTCCTCCTCCCCAAATTAATCCCCAGCAGAATGCATAAGCAGAGTATAGAACATGTTAGTGCCAACTAATCAAACGAGACTCAAAAGAGAAATCACGGTGTGAACATATCTTGAAAGTAAATAAATAAGTAGAAGGGAAAAAAAAACAATTATGAGTTCTAGTGGCAGATTATAAATGCTTGTGAGTAGTCATGGGGGACTTCAAATACTTCGACATATGGTGAAGGTAACTGCTAAATGTAGCATAACTGAGGAACTTCTGGTTTGACTTAATTATTATTTCATCTTTCAAAAGGAAGAAGAAGGAACAATGAAAACTACTGATTATGACCACAATGAGAAACTGTCAAAGCAAAAATAACAGGAATTATGGAAGGAAAGGAGCCTCCTATCCTTTGGAACAGTCCTGAAAGCATATTAAGCAGAGCAAAGGCTAGAATGAATTATTAATACTTTTTGATGATTTCTAAAGATAATAAACAAAGTTATGTGGAGGGAAAAGAGGGCTATGAAATTTGTAATAGGCCACTTTTGGGGTAGATAAAATATGTACAATAGTGAAAAGAAAAATAATGCTATTGCTGTTTTACTTCTGTTTTGAACAAACATGATTTATATAGCATTAAATCTCTAGATAATTGCAAAGATGTTAGAAAGGACCCAGTGATCTCTATTTCATATCACTTAATCTATATAAACTATATACAGGTTTATCCAAAGAAAATGAAAATATAACTGCTAAGCTCACAAGGTAGAGGCAGATTCAAATTAAAGATGAGTTTGATTAAGAATCCCATAGGGTAGAGTCAAGGTGATAGAGGCAGAAGTGCCCACGTTTCTCTGGACCCCCTCCCCCCACCAAAGAGATTTTTTTAAAAAAAGAGAAAATGACCTATTTGTCCAAAAAATTTATATAGCAGTTTTTTTCTGTTATGGCAAAGATTTGGAATTTAAGGGGAAAATATGTAAACAAATTGTGTTATAATATTGAGCAGGATGATCTCAGGAAAATCTGGAAAGCCCTACGTGAACTGATGCAGAGTAAAGTGAGGAGAACCAGAAGAACATTGTACACAGTAACAGCAATATTTCATGACGATCAACTATGAAAGATTTAGCTATACTGAGCAATACAAATATTCAAGATAATTCTATAGAACTTAGGGCAAAGAAAGCTATTTGCCTACAGAGAAAGAACTGACAAAGCCTGAATACAGATCAAAGTATACTATTTTTCACTTTAGTTGAGTGTATTTTTATTTTTGGTTTTATATAAGTATTCTCTCACAACATGACAATTTTGAAAATGTTTTTCAAGATCATAATGTATAACCTAGATCAAATTGCTTACCATCTCAGGGAGAGAAGGAAAGGGAAGAAGGGAGACACTATATATACATATATGTATATATATACATATATATGTAAAATGTTGTTATTACATGTAATTGGGGAAATCAAATATTCTTTAAAAGATTCACATAATTCTCACTCTCATTATTGAAGCATGATGTGCTCTTGAAAGAAAGGAGATAAGAAATTGAGATGGGCTAGCATAAGTTAATTAGGAAAAAGTCAAATTAAAAGTCTTTTAGGCTGGTTTTTGATAAAATAATTATTCCATTGCAGTCTATGGTCCAAAGCAGGATCCTTCACAACAATATGATGTATTAGTTTTTCTCACCTGGCAATTTGTTCTTAATAATAATAGTTAACATTTATATAGATTTTAAGATTTATAAACATTTTGAATATACATTGTGTGAGTACTGATTAGGATAAAATACTGATTTCTATTGACATATTTTGCAACTTTTATGCATAGTTTTCTAAAGCAAGTCTAAATCTCATTTTCACAAGATTAGTAGTTCAAGGAATTGTTGCAAACATAGTACATATATATATGTAAGAAAAGCATTTTAAAAAGTGTCTTGGAGCTATGTTTTTGGAAATGATGATGGAAAGATGTGATACCCTGAATGGTAGCTGTTAAAACTGGTATTGTTTAAAGAGAAGAGAGGAAAATATATGAAGTTTCTGTCATTAGAAAGCTTCATGAATAGTTCTGGTTGTTGTGGAAACAGGTGATAAGGGAGCAACTTATTTTTAAAAGTCTACTGGGGGAGTAAGAAGATAATATGAGATACCAGATTTGGCAAATGTTTAGCTCAACTATTATTTTGGAAGAAGGAAACAAAATTTTATTTAGAGGTTTACTCTTTGGCAGTTAAATGCACAGCTTCTATACAGCAGCTAGTTGGCTCAAAAGACAGAACACTGGAGATGGAGTCTAGAAAATCTAAGTTCAAATTCAGCCCCAGACCCTTACTAAGTGATCTGGATCAAGTAATTTGAACTCTTGTTTGCCTTAGAGCCAAGTGGCTCAATGAATAGCATCCTGAGCCTGGAATCATGAAGTTCTAAGTTCAAATCTTCATCACTCTTACTAACTGTGTGACCCTGGGAAAATCACTTAACCTCTGTTTGCCATAATCTGCCAGAGAAGGAAATGATGAACCATTCTAGTATCTTTGCCAAGAAAACTCCATGGACAATATTGACATGCTATGGTCCACGGGGGTCACAAAGAGCTGGACACAACTAAGCAACAACAATGACAATGGTACTATGCTAAGCACTTTACAAATTTATCTCACAACAGCCCTGGAAGGTTGCTGCTGTTGTTATCACCATTTTAAATTTGAGGAAAGCAGGGAAAAAAGAGATACTAATGATTTGCCCAGAGTCATACAGCTAAAGTATTTCTGCAGCTGGATTTGAATTTAGGTTTTCCTGACTCCAGATCTAGCATTCTATTCCTGCATCACCTAGCTGCATCTAATTTAGAGTGGAATGGGTGGGCAGAGAAAGTAATACTTGAAGGAGAAAGTGTGGCCAAAGTTGGATAAGTAAGCATAGGAAAGAGATGGAGAAATCTGGGAAACAGCACGTGCTACTACTCCAGTGTTGCTTTGAGTATCTTTCTGTTCTGCCTTTTGTGTGGTCTGGTTTTATGCTGACTCTTCCATTACTATTACAAAGCACATATTCTCGTGGGGAAACAAGTGCTTTTGAAGCAGATGAATATCAAAACCTTTCTGAAGAGTGTCAGCTGAGCTTATGTATAATTATCTTCCTTAGAAGGGTGTTAATATGTAGGAGCAGCAAAGGACTTTTCTTAACAACTGTATGGATAGCTGAATCTGGGGATGCACGTTCTTTATGTACATTGGGATATAGTTTATATGAACAAGGTGGTTTGAAATAATTAGTGGCTAAATGATCCTTTCTAACAGTTCCTCACTTGTCTTGAATTTGAAATCTAATGAAGTTAATGAACCAACCTAAATGGAGTTCTTTTTTTGTGCATTGTAATGAAATGCTCTTGGTGTCATTGTATTGAACATTTTAATAAATAACATGAATAAAAGCATAGAAAGTAATATATCAAATTTACAGATGACACAAAGATGAGATGAATTGCTAATATGTTAGAAGAGAGAATTCTCATTCAACAGTAGCTTGATAGAAGAAGAAGCCAAATCTAAGAATATAATATTTAATAAGGAGAAATGCCAATTCTTGTAATTTGGTTAAGAAATTATCTTCGTAAGTACAGAACAGGGAAGGCATATCATGACTATCATTCATATAAAAAAACACCAAAATATGGCATTTTGGTGATCTATAAGCTTGACAGGAAATAAAATTATATTACAGGAGCCAAGAATGCTTTTAGGTACATTTTGGGGTTTTTTTAGGTACATTTCCAAAAGCATAATGTTTAGAAAGAAAAAAATGTCCAAAGAGCACTGGATTTGGAGTTAGGAAACCTGAGTTCACATTTTGGCTGTACTTCTTATTAGCTCTTGTGCATGCCAGTAAAATTGGTTAACCTTTGCTCATCTGTAAAATGAGGATTTTAACAGTTGTCTTTTCTACTTGTATTTTTCTACTATTCAGTGTTTTGTAGGGAAATCAACCCTGTACCAAAATGAATTGTTATTATATTCTTATTGTCATTTGTCCTTTGGAAAACTTTTGTTGTGAGTGTCACATCTCAGAAGGGACACTGAGAAATTCCATGTCTGGTGGAAAATATCAAGGATGGTAGGGGGATTGAATGATTATCATAATAGGATCAGTTGAAAAAACTGCTGAATCACTTCCCAATGAGACCTCCAAAGACCAGGTTACCATAAGTGGGCCTAAACCATTCACCAATTGAACTCTTGACCTAGGTTGGTTCTTTCCTAATTTGTGAGAGACTATTATATTTTTATATGTTCTTATATCTTGAGACTCAGTTTGTGTCTAAACTTCTTCCTGTGACGTTGACCCATCTCATCCTGAGGTCCTTCTCTCTCTTGCCTTTCCCTCCACACACCTCCTATCTTTTATTTCTAATTCTGGAAAAAAGGTATCAAATCAACACTAGAATAGTTTGTGGAAAGATATTATCAACTAACTGCCTCCTAGTTATTTACCATCTCTGTGTCTTTACAGCCCAAAACACTCTTCCCTAGACAACACTCCCCTTTTTTTGTTGTCTTTCCACAGTAGACTAGAAATTCTTTGAGGACTAAGACTGTTTCTCTTCAGTATTTGTACTGCTATCTCTTAGAACAATATTGGGAATGTAACAAGAGTTTAATCAATTTCTTTTCATTTATTCATTCAATTGGCAAGTTTACCCTAGAGAAAATGAGGACTTAAAACCAATAGCTGCCTTTAAGTATTTGGAAGGGCATCATTTGGAAGTGGAATTATATGTGGTTTGTTTTGCTCAGTTCTAGAGCTAGACTGCAATGATAGAAATTGTAGAGGAGGAAATTTAAGCCGTCCCCAAAAGGAATAACCTGCATTAAGAGAGAGGGAGATTTTCCTATCTATACGTAAAGTAGAAGATAGATGACCATTTGTTTGGAAGAGATGTTATTCAAGTCATTTCTGCTCATGTATTGCTTGAATTAGGTGACCTCTGAGGGCACTTCCCATCTGATGATTCTATCACTTGCAATCCACATGTTAGAGAAATGAATTTAATTAATTCGATCTTGTAGTCTCTTTCTCATAAATAAAATATTTTAGTACCATGAAAATCTAATAAATAAATCATTTAATGGGAGATTTTCTTTTTTTTCAAGTATGGTATCCTATTGTGAGATTAACTTGTTGCCACTATAGTAACACATTTAGGTGATTTTTTTCTTTATCAAGTGCTTGCATACCCCCAAAATGGATTATTTAGTCATGATTAAAAGGGATAATATTCCTTAACTAAATGAACATTTATTAAGCAATTAATATATTCAAGGCATCATGGTGGGCACTGGCACTAGAAAGACAAAAATGAAGTAATTTCTTCCCTTTGGAAGCTTGCATTCTAGTAGGGGTTGGGAAGAGGGACAACATGTACATAGGTAAGTGAAAATGTATATGAAACAAATACAAAGGAATCTGAGGGAGAATACTAACAAATGGGGGTGCTGGCAGAAGCTGAGCATTGTTAAAGAAACTAGGGATTCTATGAAAAAGAGATTAAAAGAGAGTATGTTACAATAAACAGATAAAGATTCGCACTAATTTTAAGAGTTCCAATATTAATAAGTCTAAGAAGAATAATATTACTCAATTCCTCCATCATGATTTGACTCATACTTCCTGGGTTTAACAAGGGTAGTTAGAGTAGTTCAAGAATTAAATTGGGCTTATTAACAATGGATGAAAATTGCATAGAATTGAATTGAATTTGAGTCATTCCCAAATGAAATAGACTGTCCTGAGAGATGTTTTTCCTCATTCATCTGAGGATTGGGGATGATCTCAACTGACTCAGATATTTGAACTAGGAAGCTATAGTCTTTTTCTTCTGACCATATTTGATTTCCTGAGATCCTGCTGATAGAGGGAAATTCCTTGGACTCTAGTAAGAATTTCTTAGAAAGTTTTTAAGTGTTTTAGAGGAACTTCTATTCAATATTGGAACTCATTTTTATTGAAGTGCAGAATAAGATAAAGCCAGGAAGTGTCAATTATGAATTCCATAATTGCCTACTACTAGAATTAAATACTCTCAGCCATGCTTACTTCATATATAAAAGATGTATACAATTTATCTCCATTTTTTAACCATTCAAAAAGATTAACTACGAATGAATAGCTATCAGGTGTACAAGTGCTTCTAAATTCACTGAATGTCACTTTCTTAGTTTAATTTGAAAAACATTTTGTTCTAAGACAGAGCTCATAATGTCTAGAAAAATTGTCATCCATGAGCCTTTAATATAGCATTTGTTTTCTTTAGTTGCAGCAAACAACTTGTTATGCAATCTTGTTTATTAAACATAGTATCATAAACTATGCAAAGTTTCTCTTTACTGACATTTGGAGTCAGATAATCGTCAAAGATTTGCCAGGTTCAACCTACATCTCTGCCCTTGTCTCTTCTCACCCCTATTCCTGTTCGCTCTACTCTGCAACCAACTTCCCTCCCCTATACCCTTTATGTTCCTTGCTCTTCCCCAACTCCACTACTGTCATGTGGCCCCAATGCCTGGAACTGTGCCTTGTTACCATGGTAATAGGCACTTTAAAAACAAAACAGTAAAATAAAATAAGTAATAATGAAGGCTTGGGCTGTCTGTACTGGAGCCAGGAAGGCAGAATAGAGCCAGAAATAGAATACAGTATTATGAATACTATGGAAACCCATCTTCTGCTCTAACCATTAGACCATTGGAGCACTCTTTTGTCTTCAAACATATCAGACAATAGCTCTCTTTTTAAATAAGGTAAAAACTGAAATAAAAGTAAGGCAATGAAAAATATTATACTGACAAATCAAAGTACTATTATAAAGATAGCATACTTGAACTTCTCAATCATATGACCAATAAAAGAGAGGTCTAGACAATTTCTCTGATCTACGTTATCTTTCAAAAATGTCAAAAATATGAATTATGCATGCAACTTTGAATTAGTAATTTTAACTTTCTCTGTGGCATAGAACATAAAGAACCATTAGGAGGTAAAAACCTAATAAACCAAGAACAAAGAAGGTTAATCACTTAATGTGTCCACTCAATATCCTCTACTTCACCAGCCACAAGCCAATTTTTTTTCAAGAAATATAAACTTTACCCTCCCATCCCACACCAAACACTAGTGCTCTGAAAAACAAAACATAAGGGCTTCCTCTCCCTGAGACTGCATGTTTTGTGCTTCACAGTACTCAGACAACTGAGGAACACAGTGATCTGGAGCCAGATGCCAAAGTGTGCATGGATAAAGTAGGTCTACTTGAAGCAAAGGACCCTTGATACAGCAGGGGCCCATTGTGTTCTGCTTGAATTCATTTAGGTCCAAGAATTTTTCAGCTAGAAAGAGATAGCTGAGATCAGAGAAGTTTGAGAAGGGAGAAAGCTGAGACGGCCTAAAGTAAAATGCCCAGGAAACTTGTTATCCATAGGGTAAGAGTCAAAAAATGAGCAATAAGAGAAAATAAAGAAAAAAGGCAGAAATTACCATGGATGTCAGGAAGAAAAAAATCAATTCAAGACCTTGGGTACAAGCAGATAAAACAGCAAAATTGAAATTTATAATAGAAGGTAACATTTCCTCCATGTCAGCTAAACACATCCAAATATATTTAAATAATTATTGTAAATCAAAGGAAAATGAATCAATACATTATAGATCAGAGGACCATGTGGATTGCAAAGTAAGCATGGAACCAAAGTATGATGTTACTGAATGGCTTAAAAGAAATAATTGGGAAAACAATATTTATAGTCAGTACAACAGAAATAATAAGAACAATAAGGAAAAAAAAAACCCTTGAATCCACAATGGCTTGTTACCAATGAAACAAAAGAGGGAAGAACTGACTGAAATTCAAATACAATAAGTGAAGGAAAATATGGAAGAGATGCAAAAAGCGGTAACATTAAATAAAATGTGTTCTCCATTTAAGTAAAACTAGCCAACTTCCAAAGACAAAGTATGTAAGGGCAGCTCAAAGAGGATAGGTCTCTTTGAAGAACCTAAATTAAAAAACCTGAACAGTATAATACAAGAAATAATATAAAGAAGAAAATAGATAGTAACTAGTAATGCATATATGTGTATTGATTAAATAATTGCTCTAATCAATCTAAAACTTTACAATATAGGCTTTGAAAACACATGGGACAACATATAACCACTAGAATTTGCATACATTTATAAAGTATTTTTCTTACAATGTTTTGAGTTGGTATTGCAATTACTGTTATCTCAGGTTTACAGATGAGGAAACTGAGTCTAGTGACTTGCCCATGGAAATACACAATTATTCATTGTGAGGGTAGAGAACTGAACCATCACCCAAGTGTAATAAAATAAAACAAAAGTATGGAGGAAGAATCATCAAAATTACTTATGAGCTTATTTTCTGGATGCAGTTTGTGTTTAACAAAGAAAAAATTCTTTTGGAAACATTAGTATTTCAGTTATTTGTAGAAGTATTCAATTCTTCATCATTTCAAAAAGTCTAGTATTAAACTTTTTACCATTTATATCATCTCTTTTAAATAGCTAAGGCTACCAAACAAGTTTGAGATTCCAGTTTTAATGAATAAAATAGTTGGTAAAATTAGGATATCAACAGTTTTGTTTCTTAAATTTCCAGTCTACTTTTCATTAAACATTCTCTGAAAGTATTTTGTAAATTATACTAAGGAAGATTCAAAGAAGTTTACTCAGGGTTGAAGAAATGCAAAGGGATTTTTGAATAAAATCTAATTTTCTGAACTGAGTTGTTTCCACTTCAGAGGTCAGCAGCTAACAAGAAAGAAGATGTTCCTTAAAGCTCATAGAGGAAAATAGCTAAGTAAAGAGGAAAAGGAAAAACTTTCTACTACAAATTGTTAGACAGCAGTTTCCAGTTAGAAAAAACAAAAATTTTCAAATGTCCTAGTTAATGCATATGTTAGCATGAGAAACAGAGTATAAAGAAGGATCACACTGCAATGCAATCAAGTAAGTATGGAACCAAAGCAGGATATATATCCAACACAAACACATACACACACACACACACACACACACACACACACACACTTTTAAGAAACAAAAGAAAAATAAAGTCAGGAAATATCCAGAACAGTATTAATTTTTATTTTATCTTTTGGTGATTCAATATATCTTCCAAATTATGCTCTACAATTCTGTCACTTGCTAGAGAAATGAACATAAACTGGAATCTCTCTCTTTGGTCTAAAATGAAAGAGGATGTAATAAGAAAAAGTCGCAATACAATCCAATATACATTTATTAAGTCCCTACTATGTCCCGGGAACACTGCTAAGTCATGGGGATATAAATAAGAAAAAGACAGACACTTTTTGTCTTCAAGGAGCTTATAATCAAATAGGGAAAACAATATACAAAAGAAAATGGAAAAATGGGGAAGAGGAAAAAGGATAACTATCAAGAGAACCTGAGGGAGCCGGGGCTACCACCCAGGCGCTAAGCCTAAGAGGAGGAGGTGGCGGGGCAGCGAAGCCACTATGGACACCCGCTACAACCTCAAGAGCCCAGCTGTCAAATGTTTAATGAAAGAAGCAGCAGAATTGAAAGATCCTACAGATCACTACCATGCTCAGCCTTTAGAGGGGTCTCTCAGATTCTGATTTTGATGGAGGATTTTATCATGGACAAATAGTGCTACCACCGGAATATCCTATGAAACTACCCAGCATTATTCTATTAATGGCTAATGGAAGGTTTGAAGTAGGCACGAAAATTTGTTTGAGCATCTCAGGACACCATCCTGAAACTTGGCAGCCTTCATGGAGTATCAGAACAGCATTGTTATCCATCATTGGATTTATGCCAACAAAAGGAGAGGGTGCTATAGGATCTTTAGACTACTCACCTGAGGAAAGAAGAGCACTGGCCAAAAAGTCACAAGATTTCTGTTGAGAGGGATGTGGCTCAGCAATGAAGATTGCCCTGTTGCCTTTATCATCAGGAAATGATTCAAGCCAGGCTGATGAAGAAGCCAAGCAACTTGCTAGACAAATCAGTTTCAAGGTTGAAGTCAATTCATCTGTAAAGCCCTCTTTGACAGATTTAAACCACTCTTTCCCCTTAAATGAGCCACAACAGGAAGATGGTCCTGAAACAACACTCCAGGATACAACAGCCAGTACAGCGAACATTACTGCAACAGCCCTACAAGAGCCTCCCCAAACTGTTTCCAAGAATACTTCCATGAGCCCTCGACAGCGCCGGGTCCAGTGGCAAAGTCAAAGAAGAACATCAACTTCACCTGATGTTCAAGTCCAGCAGCCAAGAGCCAACCCCGACACGGCTCACACTGGATCAGCTGTACTGATCATCATCCTGACTCTAACTTTGGCAGCTCTCATATTCTGACTAATCTATCTGGCCAATGAGTACATATTTGACTTTTGAGTTATAACATTGCTTTTGTCTTAAGAGCTATTACTCAAATGCTTATTAAACATTCTGCAGTAGGTATGATATAAGAACTGTTTACAAACAAATTTTTGTATTTGTCCCTCATCTCCTTTTTTGATCCTTGTATATTTAATATATATTTATGAAAATAAATATATATTTAGTATATATTTTAGGCATATTTTGAGGCTAATTATGTCCATAGAGAGTACATTAGCAGTTATCTCAAGGAACTGGAAGTCAGAAGTCCCATATCCCACCACTGGCCTTCATTATGACTCTTGGAAAATCCCTTTAAGCTCTCTATGCCTCAATTTCCTTATGTATAAATTTGCGATAATTTTTTTGTAAAGTCCTTTGAAACTTTGGATAAAAAGTGGTGTTTAAATTCCAAGTGTTAAGTACTAGGCATCTGCTTTAGCAGAATAATTGGAGAGCAGAGGAGAGATGAAGAGAGAGAAGCAAAACCTCGATTCTAGTGTCCTGCTTAAATGTCATTCATAGGAGTTGAAGTAGAATTGGGCATTTTGTGAAATTTATGTGCATATGAGAAATCATGTTTTAATAAAGGTGAAAAATTACTGCCAAGACAAAAGCACTTGAGGAGAAAAGGTTACCACATTTGTGAATAGAATTGGCTAAGAAAAAGGAATGATGCTTTGTAAATATTTTCGTTTATTCTCCAAATAGTTTCAAATCCCAGAAGATCTTTGATTTTAGTGAAAGAGAGGGTCCAGGCCAGAAAATATTTTCTTTTTCCTTTGAAGTTATATAAGTTTATCTTAAGATTTGAATGTTGTCTCTGATTATATAAGTTGTATATCTTGCATTTTAAATTGAAGGTTATATATAACATGTTCTTATAATACTTACAAATAATAAATATAATCATTTACCCAGTGCTACTATCTTTTAATTTTTCCAAAATATGCGTAATGTATTGAAGAAATGTCTTGCCCATATTTTATGAAAAAGCAGGTGATAGAAAATGTGAGAAAAATGTGTATTTAAAATGAAGTCATTGTGATCCAAGCCCAAGACTTAACTGTAAGATAAAGTACATTTACTTACAGGAATATGTCATACAAGTTACCCAGGGTTATTACAATGCCTTGTGGGAAAACAGAGCCATGGAAATATTATCTTTATTCTTTAATACATTTAACGCAATGGCAGCATTGCAGGCAATCACTGGGGCAGTATTATTGAAAAGCTTTGATTGTATTTCTTCCTCTTTTTCTTCTTTTTAAAAAAAAAATTGACATTGGGTCTCCCTATCTCACTTGGCTAGAAGTGCAGTGGCTACTCAGGGCCCAATCCCACTGCCAATTGATTGGTTTGGAAAACCTGCTTCGTTTTTCCATCTCCGCTCACTGGGGGCTCACCATATTGGTGCCAGACTTAGTGCAAACACCTGTTCATCTTTAATCTTAACTGTGGCTCAGAATTCCCGGTTGCAAGCCAACCAGCAGCCTCAATCTCCCAAGTAGCAGAGACTACAAGTGTGCACCATGTTGCCTGGCTGATTGTATTTTTACTACAGGCAGCTCCTAACTGAGGAAAGGCCTGTGTTCTAAAAGTTCATTTGGAAGTCATTTGTTTAGAATACCTTTCCTCAGCAAGAAAAAATAATATGGTGTTTAGATTCTGAAAGCAGCCCACAAAGGACTTTTATCAGAGTATAACTGATATAAGGTCTTAATCAAGTTCGTCATGCAGTTTTAAACCTTTTAAATTTATAACTTTTAAACTTTACTGACTTAGGTTGTATTGTAAAACAATCTGTAAGCAGCATTGAACAGCAAGTTTAATTTTCTCCTTACAGTTTAAGATCATCTTTTCATCCACGATAGCTACTACCTTTCACTTGTAAGATTTTAAATGAGAACACATTTTATAAATCTATGTAATGTGGTTTTCTTGAGCCTTAATAAATTTGCTTTGCAATGATATTTACAGATTGTGTTTATCATGTCTGCAACCTAAATTACTAAGCTTTAGAGAGCACAAAGTCTTTATAAAGATCCCTATACCATGTTGGTCTAAATATAGGCTGCACCTTTCCCCTCAAATTTGGCCTGTATATAACCTACGTGGCCTATAATTAGTGTTGTTTTTCATTGTGTGTGTGTGTGTGTATACATGTAATTTTTTTCTCTCCCCATCTTATTTTAAGGTTATGACCTATATTCAGACCAATATTATTTCAGTTGTTATTAGATTGTAAAGGGGCCACGTCTTATTAATTCTTTGTAGCTCGAGTCCTTAGTATAGTGTCTTACGCATAGTAGGCACTTAATAAATTTTTCTTAAATTGCAAAAAAAAAAAAGAGAATCTGAGGATGGGATAATGGTGGAGTAAAAGACGGTAGCCTATAACAACTGAAGAAGCCAGAAAAAAAAAAAAAAGAAAGAGCAGAACATTAGAACCTAGGTTTGATCTCTCCCAAAGGGATTCAGATTTAGGTATTTCTGATTTTCTTGATGTTTGTCCTTTGTTTTTGAAAAGAACCAAAGATATTATGGAGTAAAGTCTTGATATGCGCATAAATTGGATTTAAGTGCCATGGAAAACTCTCTATAACTATACATGGGAGAGTAGTTGTTCATCTCTATTAGTGGGGGTAGTTTCTTGCTTGGAGATTGCTACCCTGACAAAATTAGGGATCTCCTTCCCGCAAAAAAGTCAAGTATCTCCAGTGTTCCAATTTGCTTCTATTTGCTACACTGCTGTTCTCTCCTGGTTTAGGAGCCCTGACACCTAATCTTGCCATAAAAATCTAACTTAATCACTAATACTTACTAATGAAGTGTAGCATACAAATGAACAGGTTTTGATTCTTAAACTTTTGAGCAAGTATACATTATATAACTCAATTTGCCTTAACAAAAAACTCAGAATTTTCCAAATAGCTATCTAATAAAAAATTATTATTCTGTGATTTTTTTCTCTTAAACGCACATTTTACTTTTTAAAAGTTATCTGGATAATGTATTATTATTATTATTGTTATTGTTATTATTATTTTAAACTCCTAAACCTTTTGTGTTAGAATCAAAACTAAGCATCAATTCCAAAGCAGAAGAGCAGTAAAAGCTAGGCTACTGGCGTTAATTGATTTGCTTAAGGTCACACAAGTAAGAAGTATTTGAGGTCAGATTTGAACTGAGGTCCTCCCAACTCCAGGTATGACACTCTACCTACCTTGCTACTTTGCTACATCTGGATTGTATATTATTAAATGCCATAATAAGTGGTAAAAATAGGGCCCGAAATAGCTTTAGAAAATCCAATTTGCCCCTAATACATAGTGCTTCTTGAATGCAGGATTTGCATTATTTAAAAATCAATGCATCCTCATCACCAAGGATAATACATGTATACTGCACAAAAGTTCTTCAAACATTTTTGCCATTAACACACTATTATTTTTTGCTATGACAGGTGAAGATTAGTAGCAGACTATCAGAGAATTGGGAGACTCACTCAGGTAACTACATATGTAAGTTTCTCATGCAGTTTTTTAATTTTAATTTTAATATGAATCAAAAATAAAACCACATCTCAAATGCATGTTATAAATGTTTGCTAAGTAAATGTTAGAATATAAATATGATATAAATATAAAGAAATATGTTATAAAAACTATTATAACTCAATTGTATTGACTACTGGGAATGCTTATTACTCAACATTTTTCCATTTAACTTTGCCCTAAGATTTTAATACAAATAATAATAATAATAATGGTTCGTATTTATGTAGTGCTTTATAATTTTAAAATCATTATAAACCAAAAAGAAATATGAAAATAATCTAACAAAGGTGAAATTGTTTCATGGTCACAAAGCTAAAAGTGACAGAGCTAAGAAAGAAGTCCCTCTTCTAGTTCTAAATTTAATGTTTCTTCCAGTCATGTCAGATGTGAAAGGAGTAAGTCTGAATTTGAATGGTACTATCTTGTGGATACTGTAACCATACAGTAACACTTACAACAAATAAAATATCTTGGCTTTTCTCTGACACATTCTCTCTAGGAAATGACATTTACCATCTATGAATCTCCCAAGACCATAATATGTAAAATATTTTTAAAAATACTTTTGAGATACGTAGAAGTGATAATAGGAATATTTTTCAGAATTATTGCCAAAATATTAGAACCATTTCTTTTCGAAGCTAAATTCGTGACTCTCTCAGACTTTTTCTACAGTGTCCCTGAAACATCTTCATTTTGGAATGTCACTTCATTTCTAGACCTCACTTTGAACTTCACACATTGGAAGTAGCCTCTAACTCTTTGACTGATTAGTTCCTACCAGAATCTCTGTATTTTATAAAGGATGCTGCCAAACTTCACTCCTTTTCATTCTTTTCAGTGTGTTACTTCTGACACTCCAGAACTTTATGATTTTTTATGCTTGTTACCTTTACATATTTCTCTATTCCTCACCTTATCAGGAACTTTTAATGTGTTGTCTTCATCTATCAGAATCAAAGTTCCCTGAGGGTAGGGATTGTCCTTCTGCTTGTATTTGTATTTCCAGCACTTGGTATGGTGCCTTGAATATAGTAAGAGTTTAATTAATGTTTGTTAACATGACACTATATTTATTGTCATTCGGTAAACAGGAAGTATTTGCTATCCTTTCATCTTCCAGTTTGTTATTTAAATAAATTCTTAATTAACCCATTAATTTCAATGAAAAATCATCAAATTATCAGGCTAGAATCCTCTTGAGAGGGTGGCCAAGACATCCTAAATCATTCTAGATAAGACTTTATCAGAGTTTCTTTAAGTGACTTTCAAAGATAAAAGTTCAAAACTTATCTTGGTAAAATACCTCAATCTTAAATGATGGGTAAATTCTTCATATCTTCTCAAAGCAAATCTTTTATATATAATCTAGATTCTATTTCCTCTTGTCATTCTTTGGAGAAAATAAAGAATATTTTGTCAGGGTCTCTGCTATTGATGAAACTATCAAAAACTACAATAACATTATTATTATTATTATTATTATTATAAATGAAGAACCCTTAGTCATTTAGCCTTTCTACATGGGTATTTTCCAAATGTTTTTACTTTTTGGGATTCTCCTATTAACATTTTCTTGAAAGAGACCAATATATAAACATTAATAGGAATAAAGAATGTAAACTCTTTGAGGGAAGTTACTATTTAATTTTTATCTTTCTATCCCCAATGACTAGCAGATTGTCTACCATGTAGTAGGTGCTTAATAATTGCTTGATGAATTTTTTTGTATAGGCACCATGAAATAACTTTTTATTATACTCAGCACTAGTGAAGCACATGTATATTGTACATCACTCTGCAATCATGGTTAAACACGTCAAACAAATCCAGTTATGCTGTCTGAGACATTTCCTGGAATCTTTATGCCTCCTTATTGTGGCAAAAATTGTGCTTTTGAGTTAAATTTCTTTAAGAAATGATGATTGTCAGAGTCAACGCCCTAACTTTTATCTATTTCCCAATGTTAACAGCTTATTTCTACAAGTCAAATGGAGTGACTATAATTACTCAATAGTACTTTATTATGTTTATCACTTCTTCTAATTTGGTGTTGATTTTGTTCCTAGATCTAAGAAGTTGAGAATCTAATTATATACTGAATGTAGATTTGGAAATGATGGAAACAACGGTAACTAGTTTGTTCATACTGTTCAGGTATAATCAATTTCATTTTATGGTGATATTTGTTTCCCTCCTTATTTAGCACTCTCTAAACTTTTTATTGAAGGTAACAAAATGAGGTTTTGAGTAGTCTATAAATCTTGGGTCTTTCTCATTCTTTGATTCAGAAGTCTGTTTTCTAATGTAGTTTTCCCAAAACCCTCTCCCTCTAAATTTAAATCACTAAATATATCACATAGTTTAAAAGATTTATATTTTCCATAGTTTGAAGGATCTTGTCAAGGCCTATATAGTAATCTATTTCTTTTCACTGTCAACAGATATTGGTACAAAGTTTTGTGATGGTCTATTTGTTTAAGCATAAATATTTAAATGTGACAACAAGCTACCCAGGAAATTATATTTCTATTTCCTACTAAACATATGACAAAAACAATTCTATTTTTCAACACTCCAAGAAGAATCAATGGACGAAACATTTTTTTCATTTAAACATGATAACTTTATTTCCTTTGATTCAGTTTCTAATACGAATATGAATGTGGACATGATTCAGATCTTACAGGAGTATATAATTTCACTGATCAATGAACAAAAATTACATAATTAAAAGGATGTTTATAGGAAGCTCCAGAATTAAATGACTTTTATACCTACTGATTTCCTTTCCCACCTCCTTCACATGGTAGTATTGGACCTACAGTAATTTTATATTTTATCTATTTCCTATAAAAAATAAGATGGTAATCTTCATCAAATACTTTTTAGCTACTTTGTTGCATCTATAAAATCTTTTTGAGATGCACTGTGCTGACAATAATGGTACCAATGAAAACACGAGGAAAGAATATTCAAGCTGTTGCAGATAATCTTCTGTAGAGACCACAGCTTCACAGCAACGCAGTTTATGGATGTCGTAGAAAATATAGGATCATAGATTCAAATCTGCAAGGTACCTTATAATTCAGTGAGTCCAAATTCTTCATGTTTTAAGGTGATAGAAACTGAAGCTAAGATAAGTTAAGTGACTTTGCCAGGGTTATAAAACTAACAAATATTTGAAGAATGTGGGTAAGTACATTAAAATATGGTCTATTTTATTGAGATGACTTAAAATCCATGTATCTGCTAATTTCTTACAAGAATCTATAATAGAAATAATTTTGTTAACTCCAAATACTAGTTACAAAGGTCCAGATAGGAGATAACTGCTGATTAAAAGTCTATGTCAGTTTTGTAGAGATTTGCCTGTGCAAAGTACAAAGAGAAAAGAGTTACTCTATTGAAAATAATGGTTACTACATCTTCTCAGTTATGGAACACATAACTGTTTGTGATGATGGCAGTGAATCTTGAAATACTTCAGAACCTCCTAAATGCAAGCACTGAAAATGCAAAGAGGCCAATCTACTTATGCACAATGGAAAAAACCCCAAGTGACTTAAAAGCACATCATTCATACTATGATATTTCGTTCCATGGGTTTCCCATTAAATTAGTTCAACATCATACATACCTTGCCAAGAT
Source organism: Gracilinanus agilis (assembly GCF_016433145.1). Taxonomy (NCBI): domain Eukaryota; kingdom Metazoa; phylum Chordata; class Mammalia; order Didelphimorphia; family Didelphidae; genus Gracilinanus; species Gracilinanus agilis. The sequence continues at coordinate 549,436,431 of NC_058130.1, forward strand.
TCTGTAATCTGAATTGGATAAGGGAAGGCAACAGGGATGGACTACTTATGTGAAAAGAGGTAGTACATTTAATCTTTTCAGATTACCCATTACATTAAAATTCCATCTCTTTAATAATAATATTCTCCCCATGATGAATTATAGCACTGCTGCAGAATATACAACATTTTTAGAAAAACAAAAATCAAAATCCAGAGAGCAATGGGACAAAGCAAAGCAGATTAAGAAGTCATGTATGTTGTCTACCATATGTTGTCTACAAGAAACACACATGAGACAGGCAGACATACATAGAGGACAAAAAACTTGAAGGAAGGTGGCCTACCAGTACCAGATATTAAGCTATACTATAAAGCAGCAGTCATCAAAACAATATGGTACTGGCTAAGAGACAGAAAGGGAGGATCAGTGGAATAGACTTGGGGTAAGTGACATCAACAAAACAGTGTATGATAAACCCAAAGAGCCCAACTTCGGGACAAAAATCCACTATTTGACAAAAACTGCTGGGAAATTTGGAAAACAATATGGGAGAGATTAGGTTTAGATCAACACCAAGATAAATTCAGAATGGGTGAAAGACTTGAATATAAAGAAGGAAACTGTAAGTAAATTAAGTGAACACATAATAGTACACTTGTCAGAACTCTGGGCAAGGAAAGATTTTAAAATCAAGCAAGAGTTAGAAAAAATTACAAAATGTAAAATAAATAATGTTGATTATATTAAATTAAAAATGTTTTGTACAAACAAAAACAATGCAGTCAAAATCAGAAGGGAAACAACAAATTGAGTAAAAATCTTTATAACAAAAAATTCTGACAAAGTTCTAACTACTCAAATATACAAGGAGTTAAATCAATTGTATAAAAAATCAAGCCATTCCCCAATTGATAAATGGGCAAGGGACATGAATAGGCAATTTTCAGTTAAAGAAATCAAAAGTATCAATAAGCACATGAGAAAGTATTCTAAATCTCTATTAATTAGAGAAATGCAAATGAAAACAACTCTGAGGTGCCACCTCACACCTAGCAGATTGGCTAAAATGATAGCAGAGGAGAGTAATAAATGTTGGAGGGGATGTGGCAAAATTGGGACATTAATGCATTGCTGGTGGTGTTGTGAACTGATCCAACCATTCTGGATAGCAATTTGGAATTATGCCCAAAGAGTGATAAAAGAATGCCTGCCCTTTGATCCAGCCATACCATTGCTGGGTTTGTACTCCAAAGAGATCACAGATAAACAGACTTGTACAAAAATATTTATAACTGCGCTCTTTGTGGTGGCAAAAAACTGGAAAGCAAGGGTATGCCCTTCAATTGGGGAATGACTGAACAAATTTTGGTATATGTTGGTGATGGAATACTATTGCACTCAAAGGAATAAAGAACTGGAGGAATTCCATGTGAACTGGAAAGACCTCCAGGAATTGATGCAGAGTGAAAGGAGCAGAGCCAGAAGAACACTGTACACAGAGACCAATACAATGTGGTAAAATAGAATGTAATGGACTCCTGTACTCGCAGCAATGCAATGACCCAGGACAATTCTGAGGGATTTATGGAAAAGAACACTACCCACACTCAGAGGAAGAACTACAGGAGAGGAAACACAGAAGAAAAACAACTGATTGAACACTTGGGTTGATGAGGACATGATTGGGGATGTAGACCCGAAAGGACCACACCAGTGTAACTATCAATAATATGTAAATAAGTTTTGACTGACAACACATATTAAAACCAGTGGAAATGTGAGTTAGCTATGGGGGGTGGAATTTGAGGGGGTGAAGGGTAAAGTAAAAACATGAATTATATAACTAAGAAAATTTTTTTCTAAAAATAAAAAAATTAATTAAAAAATAACTCTAAGTCTAAACTTACTCATATATTGAAACAAGAGACAACTGATTAGATAGTCACAAAAGTCCCTTCCAGTTCAAAATTTGTCATCTATGTACCTCAATATAATAAAAAAACTCAACACTGTAGGAAAAGTATAAATTTTGAAAGTTTATCTTCAAGCTATTTTTAATTGCCATAAAATTGTTATGCTTTATAACAGATATGACCTAAAGAAAGTATCTGGGATAGAATAAAAAGAGTTGGAGAATAATCTTTTATCAGTGCACTCAAAGACAAGATTTTTTTCTTCCCTCAAATTACTCCTTTTTCTCTCTGTGTGTATGTGTATGTATGTGTATGTGTGTTTGAGTGTGTGTGTGTGTGTATGTGTGTGTGTGTGAGAGAGAGAGAGAGAGACAGAGAGAGAGAGAGAGAGAGAGAGAGAGAGAGAGAGAGAGAGAATTAGAATTTCAATTTTAGTTTTATATATATACGAAAGGGATAAACCGGGAAGCCAGAAATGGGTGAGCATAATTGTTAAGCCTTCCATCTTAAAGTTGTCCTGAGCAGCCCAAGACTTGAATAAGAAGAGAGTAGGAATCCCAGAAAAGTATGTCTACAAACTGTTAACAGGTTGTTTTGTGACTCCTAACAGGTTGTCAAGGTGGCTGTAAATGTCAACTTTAGGTGTGAGTTATTAAAGTAGAATAGAGAAAAATAAAAAATGGAGAATTAAAGCTTAGAGAAGGTTATGATGGTCATAGATAATACAGATTAACCTGATTTTCTTTTTCCATGAAAATTCCAATTTTGACCTGTACTCTCCATATAGGTCAATCCTTATCCTGCTGTTTTGCGCTCAGCAGGCACCAGGCAAAAAGCATGAGGGTTTGTCCCAGCCTATAGCTAAAGCATCTGTTAATAGTCTAATGAACAGTGGGGGTGGGAGGGGGGAAGGAAAGGAAAGAAGAAGAGGAGGAATGGATTTAAGTAATTCTCAGTAAAGTAAGTAGTTCTTAGGAGAATATGTAATAAAATGAATCTAGGAGCTAGTGTTAAGATGGCAACTGGGGTCAGTCTGAAAGATAAAGAAAGGGAAGAGCCAAGAGAGTAAATGGCCCAGAAAATGTGAAATGTTGCATGATGTTGAAGCTCTATTTTAGAGTATTAAAAGTAGAGAGGGAGGCATCACTGTATGGTTTAAGAGGGAAATTGTCTTTGTGAATCAAGCAATTTAGTTAGACTCAGCGATTTTGGCTTCAAACCCATGGGGGAACATTATTAGGCTAACTGGAATTATGCAAGAAAAAAAAATAACCAAACTCTTGCTCTTTGACTCAGAATTCCTTGGTCAGCCTATACTTTAAGGATATCAAAGAGAGAATGAAATTCTCAACATATATGAGTAACAATAGTAAGTCTTTGCCTTAGCAAAGAATGTAATCAAAGTGGGTGCTTGTCAATTAGGGATGGTTGAACAAAATGAGGGATACAAATATGACATAGGGGTTGGGGGAACTGAAAAATATTAAGTATCTATTATGCCTGGCACTGCACAAAGAACTTTTAAATTATTACCTTATTTATACTCATTTGATAATTATAGACATTATTACATCACAAAATTATGGATAGATTTGAATAAGAAAACTTTCCTGATTCTCCCAATTGTTAGTATTCTCCCTATATACTTTGTATTTATTTTGTTTGTTTGTGTGTGTGTATAATATATATATATATATATACATACATACATACATACATACATACATACCTATGGAGGAGTGAGTATACTGACAGCCCTGATAAAATGTGAATTCCTTTAGAGTAAGTATTGTTTTTCCCCTCAACTTCATCTTTAATCCTCAATGAGTGGCTGACATAATAGGAATAGAGTAAAAGCTTGTTTGTTGATTAAATCTATTCAGAGGACTGGATGCAAAATAAAGTAAGCAGAAACAGGAAAATCAAAACACGAATACAAAAATTTTAGATTAAAGGTAAAGTAAGAAAAAGATTAAAAGTAAATGAAGACTAAGGCAGTGTAGATACCAATTTTAGTTTCAATAAGATAAGAAAATGTTACATACTTTTGGGTTGAGAGGTAAGACATTACAGATGAAGAATATTGTATATATTGTCAAAAACAGTTTTGCTTAAATGTTTTTCTCATTTCAAAGAAGGATTAATTGGGGACAAGGGATGGGGGTGGAATCATTGTGATATAAAAAGAGAAAGCATCAACAAAACTTTTTAAAAAGAGAAAAAATTGTTTTTTAAGGGTTATTATTGTTGAAAACCATGCATGTTTTTGCTTCCTGATATAAGCATATTTTCCTGGTCTAAAAATAAAAGACTGTAAGGGTCCAGAGAAATTATCCAGTCCAATTTTTTAAACTATTACTCCATAGTCTTGCACTGTGGCAATATTTTAAAGTTTTTTGTGCTGTGTTTACTGTTTGTGGCAGTGTTATACTGATCCACAAAATTTTTATTATCAAATAATCTTATTTCTTCAAACTTGTAAACTTATTGAAATTGTTCTTTTTTTCTTTTCCTAATTCCTTCCTTTTCTGATTACCAGTCCAGGCTACATAGGGTAGAGAAGTTTACAACAGAGAGTTTAGATATTTTACCAAGTTCCTATATATTCTATTGATTGGGTTAAACAACACTGATCTAATTTTACCTAATAGCCTTCGGGCTGAAAAAAGATGAAACCCAGGCAGGGAAAATGACTTGTGGCAAAGTTTTCTGAAGATGAGAGATTTATACATAACCACCATGACTAGAGAAGTTAGTTTGGTATAGGAGAAAGAATACTGGAGTTAGGGTCAGAAAACATGAGTGAAAATATCAACTACTTGGGCCAAGTCACTTAACCTAAATCTGTGAACTTCTGATACTTCTCTAAGACAAGGTCAGTAGGGCTGCTTAAGTAGATCCTGATACGGTGGGACAGGCCAGCAACTGGAAAGGTTAAGGCTAAAAGAACATGGGAAAAAAAGTCATGATATGCTCTGCTTAAAAGAGGAGCAGAACAAACAAAATTCAGTTAGAGTAAGGGATAGAAGAGATGAGTAAGAAACTAATAGTCAGAAAACATGCAGGAAATAATGTGCCCTATGGAAGAAGTTGGGAAGAAGGCACATTGATAATATCCTTTCTGATAGGCAAGGCTGGGTCTGTTTGCTACACTTTCCCTTGTGTGTTAAATAGGAAAGTTGCTGAGAGAGGTAGGGAGGGAGAGAACATGAAAGGTAAAATGTCATAAAATGATTAAAATTTTTTATCTACATATTATTGGAAAAACGTAATTTAAAAAATTGCCAGGAAAGAAAAAATAATAAATGGGAAAGTTGGTATGAGATATAGGATCAATACAACTTGACCCTTCATGTGCATAGTTAGTGGCCAGGGTAGGACTAGTATCCAAGTCTTCTCATATTTGGTCAAGTAAAATTAAATTCTCCAAAACATTTCTAATCACTTTTAAGTCATAGCCATGTGGAGATTAATATAAATCACAAAGGATGTTTAAGGTTGAAATAAAATTTAGTAGTTGTTGGTGTAAAGAAAAGAAACTTTCATTAAAAGGAATAATGAATTCAATAAATTTTTCCCATCTACTTCTATGACTAAATAAATGTACACAAATGGAGAATAATTTGTCTCCCTAGCACCAGAATACCTGATGAGTTGTTGAAAGAGTAGAGGGTGCAAAAAAGCTCTTTAAATCATTTATGAAGGCCTAGAGGGCTATGTTTGAATATGGAGTCCTTACACCAAGTAAGTTGTTAATCTACTATAGTACATCATATTTTTACCTGAATTTGTGCTGTGATTTATCAAACAACATTTATGCTGCTTGATTTGCTAAGAGATGAGTTATAGAATTTTGGAATCCTAAACAACATCCTTTTTTATTTTTTCAAAGATCTTTTGTTAAACATTCTTCCTAAGACCTTTCTGGGCTAGGTAGATGTTGATCATATTTAGTCAGCTTCTTTTTTTAAGGGTAAAACAATGGAATAATCAATACTTTGGCTTGTGTATATAAAGGAAGTTAAGAATCAGGATTCTGCTTCTTAAATTCCCCAACTGGGCCCCTTTTTCTTCTTATCCTTTTTCCTGAACAGTTCAGCCTCTGCTGCTTTTTCTAACTTCTCTTCTAGGCGAGGACCTACCATCCTCATTTTCTTATCTCAGCTATTTAGAAAGATGCTCATTAATGGTTGTCATTGAATCTGCTTTTTGGGAAGGCTGATGATGACCATCTGAAATTAGACTGCCTCTTCCTCTAGGAACTTGTACTTCAGGACTATTCATTAGGTTGAAAATTTGTGGTTTTCAGTCTTTTGCCCTGAGACATTTTGAAGCTGGTTCTTAGGCATACTGACCATTACCAACTCCCAAAGTACAGTTGAGTCTTCCATGAGTAGATGCATCTTTTAAAAATTTTACCACAATTGCTCCTGCTGCTGATCAAAGTATACATAAATACCAGTGAATACATTATCTATTTTAATTTAGCATTCACACATTTTTCAATTTCCCTGACTATAATATGGGAAGAATAGCATCCACTCTAATGGTAGGGCATTGTGAGAATTAATGGCATAGGTTCTGTAAAGTGCATAGATCTCTTTGGGGAAAAATAGTTCTTACACAGATCTCTAGCCCAAGATTATTGATTACAGATTCCCAGGAACATTAATATTTATTTTCCTTTGTGGAAGCAATTGAGTTCAGCTTCATTTTGTCCAATAAACACCCCAAAAGAGGTCAATAACTTCTTGTTATCCAACAGAGGTAATAAATATTTAGTTTTATGTTGTTTTAGTACAATAAGATGTACAGAGGGCTATAATTGATTCATAAATACATTATTACAATGATTTGACAAATTTATCATGAATGAGAAAATGTACATTGTAAATAAGTTAGGCCCAACTAGAAATGTAGCTTAATACTTGAATAATTAGAGGTTCTAACAAGAAACACTGAATTAATGAGTTCTTTAAAAAACAACTATAAGTGGAAAGGCCTTAGATTACAATTATTTATAGCTACATATTGTGAATGTCCAGGTTTGCTTTTAAATACTCAAATATTTTTAGAAGGGGAGGGAAGGAAATATTCCTTGAATGAATTTATTTTATATATTTTCTGAGTTTTCTTTTCATTTCTTACTACATTTAAAACAATACATTTAGCAAACTGAATCAATTTGAAATTTTGCTAAGCCTCCTTTGATCTACACATTGCCTCTGGTTTTGAACTGGCCTTGAAATTTTGATGGAGAAAAGGAGAAAGAATGAAGAAATTAAGAGAGGCACCAGTTCATAATGGTCTATTTCTTTGAAGTCTATCTTGTTTGATGCTTATCCTGAGCAACTTCAGCTAAATCTATGGTACTTTCAACTACCACTCTGAAATTATTATTTTTCAAGCTGTGATGTGCTATATAGAGATGGATGCATGGAATCCCTGCAAAGATACAGGGACAGCCTCACCCAGAACTCCATGCATCCATCTCTACATAACAGATGTTGAATCCTTTTTATAAATTATATCTCCAAGAATGCCATGTAACTACCCACATTCAGAGGAAGAACTACAGGAGTGGAAACAGAAGAAAAACAACTGCTTGAACACATGGGATGAGGCGGACATGATTGGGGATGCAGACTCGAAACTACCACACCAATGCAACTAGCAACAATTTGGAAATAGGTCTTGATCAATGACACATGTTAAAACCAGTGGAAATGCGTATCAGCCATGGTGGTGATGGGGAACTCGGGGGTGAAGGGGAAAGTAAGAGATTATGTAACCATGTTAACTTTTCTAAAAATAAATATTAGTAAATGTTTAAAATAAGAATGCCATGTAACCTGTTTCTTCAATATAATGTCTATGAATCAATTTAAAATATCTGTTATAGGTCAACTATGGAAATGGCCAATAACTGGAAAATCCTTAGAACCAGTAACATTTTTTGGCTACTGACAGTGCTGGCTATCCTCAAAATCTAATGGTTTATTTATTGAGTAAATCAACTTTGCAGATCATCAATCCTCATTAGAGGGTATTAGTATTTTAAAAGACTGATAAATTGTGAATATATTTTCCTCTTCTTCTTAGGTCTTTTGGAGTAACTTTTATCATTACTGTCACGATGTCCCTAATACCCACTGAAGACAAACAACACATAGCATTTATTTTTTCAAAAAAGAAAGACCTTTAATTCCCTTCAGAAGATGAGCCAGTTGAAAGCTCGATAACACAGTTGAAAACTAAAGCTGTATATTTATGTTCTCTAACTGAATTAATAAATACTTATTGAGTACTACTGTCTAGAAGACTACAAAATTGATAGGCACACTAAGATGAATTAGGCAAAGTAACTGTCATTAAACTATGTGTAATCTAATGAAGATCCATAGAATTAGAAGTAGAGAATATCCAGTCTTTCTCTATCATGTTAAAGATGAGGAAAGATAAGATAAGGAAAATAGATGAAATGACTTGTTCAACATCATTCAGCTAATAAGGAGCATAGATGGGACTCTGACTTAGGTTTGATGTATTCAAATGCCATTATCTTTGCTAACTATGCAAAATACACAAAATTCATGGTTTCCTCAGTTTGCTCACCAACAAAATTGAGAAGACTTAGAGAGATAAATAATATACAGAAAAATGAAAATGAAATTAAAATTCCCAATGTTTAATTTCTTTTATCCCTTAAATTCAGAATTGACATATTGTTACCACTATCTAAATTCCAAAAAGGGAAAAAAAGTGTTTTAACTGAAATAATCCTAAACAAAGAATTATTAAAGAAAAGAAGTATTTTGGAGAGCAATCTGGAATTATGCCCGAAGAGTAATAAAACCGTGTATACCCTTTGACCCAGCCGAACCACCATTAGATTTATGTCCTAAGGTGTTCAGGAAAACAGGAAGGAAATCTTTTATTTTCTAAAATATTTCTATCAGTTCTCCTTGTGATGGTAAAGAATTAGAAACTGAAGGAAAACCCATCAATTGAAGAATAGCTAAACAAGTTGTGGCATATGACTGGTATTTAATAATACTATGAGATAAGAAAGGATAAGCAAGATAATTTGAAAAAGAAAAGACATACAATTATGAAGAGTGAAACAAGCAGAACTAAAAGAACATTATACACAGCAACAGAAATATTGTTTGAAGAAAGACTTGTATGTTTCCACCTTCAGAGAAAGAACTGATAAAAAGAAACAAGCAAATGTTTTATATATATATATGTATATGTACATATATATCATTTGATATATATCTATGTAATGTATCTATATTAATATAAAATGATGCCTTCTCAAGTATGCATAGGAAAAGAGGGAGGAAGATGTCTTAGGAACTTTCATGTAACAAACAAATAAATGAAATAAAGTTAAAAAAGAAAAGAGATTTTTCATTATATGTGATCAAAATATAAAATTGTATTTTCTTCAAATTAGGAATGCTAAGATACCTTAAAGTTTGCTTTTCTAGCCACAATCACATTTCTGATGAATTTGAAAAGAAAATGGTATCATTTCTTCAACTGCACATAGATGTTGTATCTGATTATTTTACAGAAGTGTGTGACATTTTCATATAAAAATACTAAATGTACATATTCCTTTTGTCTTGTCAGCCTTTGCTTTCCTCATTGTCCCATCATTTATTGAAAGACAAAAGACTTCATATCTTATTGAATGTGTACCTGTAGGTAAGAATTGAATCAAATACTATGTTCTTAGCCAAAGTGAGACACAAACCATCCTCAGATCAGGAACAGATGATATTCCAAAGATAAGTTTGATTGTTTAAAATTCATCATGCATTTCCACATAAAAATAATAGTATAGGGGCAGCTGGGTAGCTCAGTGGATTGAGAGTCAGGCCTAGAGACTGGAGGTCCTAGGTTCAAATCTGGCCTCAGACACTTCCCAGCTGTGTGACCCTGGGCAAGTCACTTGACCCCCATTGCCCACCCTTACCACTCTTCCACCTGGAGCTAATACACAGAAGTTAAGGGTTTAAAAAAGAAAAATAATAGTATAAATAATGGTTAGTTTTTCAAACTCACCACACAAATCTTTTTAGTCCATAATGTACTTGAAACATTAAAGTCATAGTATCATAGCACTTAACCGTAATCTATAACAATGGTTCCTATGGAAAAATGCATTTGGTGTTTAACTTACTATGTCAGGGACATCTCCTTCTCCCTAATGGAGATGGAACAATAGAAAGAGGATTTTTACAAAGCTTCAAGTCACTGGTTATGACTCCTTCAACCTAGATTTTGGGGTTCCACAGGGTAGGAGAAAGGTGAAGAGACAATGGTGACAAAGGTAGGTAGATCTCCGATGGACAAAGATAATATTTTGGTGAGAAAAGGAAGATAATAAGAGGACCCTGATGCTTTCTTTATATAGGTATAAGACCTGAATTTCAACCTTGGATCCAACATTAATTAGTTCACTGGAGGATGCTTAGTGCACTGAATTAATGTTTTTTACTACCAATGATGACTGTATTGCATTCTTGAGATGCTTTTGTGAACCAAAAAATAATTAAAGATGTTCATGGTAGAGTCAAAGTGTCTCCAAATCAAGGCAAATATGAATGTAGCCCCCCTTTCTCACACAATATTACAATGAATCTTTATTTCTGAATGTCATTAAATCTCTGAGGTCTTCAGTTCCCTCTTCTGTTAAAAGAAAAAGTTAGATCTAGAATCCCATATTTAATCACAGAGGAGACCAGATTAGGGTGTCAAACTCAAATATAAATGGAGGCCACTAATCTGTATTTGTGGATATCTGCTTACTACATATCGACAGTTAAAAAAGTAATATTCTCTGTTTAATCATATTTTTACTTATTTTGTGAAATATTATTTATGTTGTTAAATAGGCAGCTATGTGACACAGTAAACAGCACACTTACTGGACCTGGAGTCAGAAGGACCTCAGTTCAAATCTGGTCTCAGACATTTATTAGCTGAATGTCGCTGCACAAGTCACTGGACTTCTGTGTACTTCTGTTTCTTCATCTGTGAGATGGAAATAATCATAGTATCTCCCTTGCAGGGTCATTGTGAGGATCAAATGAGATAGTAATATAAGGTAATTAGCACAAAATAAATGCTATGTAAACATTAGCAATGATTCTGATGTGCTATATAAATGTTAGCTATTAAATTATTTAATAATTATGATAGTAATAATTATTATTTCCCAATTACATTTTAATCTGGTTCAAGTTGCACTTAAGAGTGCTGTGGGCTATCTAAAGCCTGTGGGCAATGCCTTTGACAAATCTGGCCTAAGCCAGTTTAAATGTGAGGTGACAGAACCAGGGAAATTATGTAACTTACCGAGTCAAAAATGTGACATAAATAGTAAAAGCTGGCATTCAAGCCCAAGACTCTGTACTCTAATAAAGCAAGCAACACACCATCCTCTTGATTCATTTCTTTGTTACCTTACAGCTCAAACAGTCTATGAGTCTATACAAGGGGAAGAACATTGCTATATATTAAGGGGGTCTGAGAGATGGGCGTTGGGTTCTGTAGGTAAAGGGAGAGCAATGAGGTATCTCAGTGGGAGAATTTTCTTCCCTCCACCCATCCTTTCTACCTTCCTTCCACATCTTAATGCTTATTAATGTTTTCCTAGGAAAGAGGGAACATCAGCATCAAAACTAGGGTTTGTTTTTCCACTTTTTGTCACAGACACAACTAGACTCATCCAGGGATATTTAGGCGTGAGAAGTTTGAATGATCATGTCCAAATAGGAAGGCTATATGCAAGTGAAGAGACATACCAGTCATTATTAAGGAAGAAATGGTCTACATCAGTGGGATCAAACAAAAAAAATGGGGGCCACTAATAAGGATCCCTTCAGGGGAGATTGTAAGGGTTTTAAAATATATTACCTATATTTTATTTATACTTCCTAAATACATTTCTGATTTTTGTGGCCAAATCAAAAAGTAGGAAGTAAGGTTAATCTGATTAATAAAGTTTAAATTTTGCTTGGCTCATGCAGTAGTATTGTGAGATACATGTGGCCAGTTGGTGAGCTATGTATTTGACTTGCCAGATAATATAAAGATTAATAAATTGATTTCTAGGCAGCATATTGAGAAAGGGCATTGATAAGCTAGAAAACATTCTAGAGACAGCAACTAGATGAAAGATGATCAAGAGTATCAAATTATTTAAAAATAATGCTATTTATATGATAGTAATAGTTTACATTTCTTTAGCATTTTATGTTTTCCAAAGTATTAATTGCCAACTTTACTTCTACTATCTGAATTATTTCCGCCACTAAATTATCCTTTTTGAAACAATGTTTTCTCCTGACTCCCATGCTAAGGAATGGAATATTTAACCAAAATACAGAGAAGTAAATATTGATCATAAAGGGATGGCATGCTTTCATAAGAACCATGACAAAATAACCTTATTTCATTTTTTTTGATCTGGCCACAAAAAATCAGAAGAATACTATAGAACTAATGTACCTAGAATTTAGTAAAATATTTGATGAAATATTGCATACTATTCCATGGGTTTGTACATGCTTATGCAAGTAAAAGACAGAAAGAAGCTAATTAAATTATCTAAATCAAGAAGTAGTCATTAATGATTCATAATCAAATTGGAATGAGGTTTCTTATTGAGTTTCTCAAGGGCCTGTGCTTGACCTTGTGCTGTTCAACATATTATTTCTTTCTTTCTAGGTAAAATCAGAGATGGTATGCTCATCAAAATTTCAGACTATACAAAGCTGAGAGGGATACCTAATATAATGGATTATAGATTCGAGATTCAAAAAGATCTTGACAGGTAATAACATTGGACTGAACCTAATAACATTGCATCTAATAATGCTTGTAGGCAGATTTAAGGGTTAAAATAGGAGCTTTGACAAAATAAGAGAGCAGCTTTTAATAACTCGAGTTTTAATGAGAATATAGTAGAGTTGTAAATTAATATTATCCCCTTAAGCCAGAGAAAAGAAAACTTCTAGCAGCTTTTAACAATTAATAATTTACTTTGATTAAAATAGAGATAGTAAAATAATATAGCAAAGGAGGGATATACAGGAAAGAGGAAGAGAAATAAATTTCCTAATGTCTATGCTAGTTATCCTATAACTAACTCTAATCTAACTATAATTCTCTATAATTACTATCTAAAACTGCCTATATGTACCTATAACTGTCTGTAACAATCACTCCATAAAGTTACAATCCAGCCCAATCAAAACCAACCCAATCAGTGTTTAATCCAACCCCAATTAGGTCTGTCAACGAAGACCAGCCACCTTCCAAAAAGTTCAAGGAAGGGAAAAAAAAAATCAAATAGCCCAAATCAACAGGCAAATAGCCCTCTAAAGGCTAAAGCAAAAGACCCTCTCAGTAAGCTCATTCCTTCATTTATATTCCAGCAACTAAATGCAAATCACCAACTAATCACTAACCCACTCCACCAGCAACCAAACCCTAAGGACCAACTCAAGCCCAGCAGCCAACTTCCTGGCAACTGACAACCCTAACTATCAGCCAATTCCCTGACCAACTCACACTGGTCTCTTATATCCCCTTCTTACCTCACTTCCTGTCTTTCTGGTTTCTACTTCCTTTCACTGTGGGCTTGTTAATCCCTACACATCTCTATGGTAAAAGGACCTCCAGGTGCCCCATTAAATTAGAAGAAAGGGATTAAGAATTCCCTTTTACACAGGTTAAAAAAAATCAGCCCTATAAGCATAATATTGGGGAGATATGGCTACATACCAGTTCCTCTAAAAATGAAGGTTTTAATTAACTGACAGTTGAATTAATTTTAATTAACTGCCAATAGTACAATATAGCAGTTAAGAAACCTAAGGCTATCTTTGGCTGTATTCAGAGAGACAGAATACCTAAGAATCAACAGATAGTAGCCTGGCTCTTGGGCAACTAAGTGGCACATTAGAGAGAGTGGTGGGTCTGGAATCTGGAAGACTTATCTTCCAGAGTTGCCCCAGAAAATTACTAGCCATGTGACCCTGTGCAAACCATTTAACCCCATTTCCCTCAATTTTCTTAATTATAAAATGAGCTAGAGAAGGAAATGACAAACCACTCCAGTATCTTTGCCAAAAAACAAAACAAAAAACAAATGGGGTCATGAAGAGGTGAAATTGAATAAAAACTGAACAATAGAGCTTGACAATACTCTTGACTTGTCAGATTACAAATACAATATTGACCCCAAGTCTATTCCACTGATCCTCCCTGCTGTCTCTTAGCCAGTACCATATTGTTTTGATGACTGCTGCTTTATAGTATAGTTTAATATCTGGTACTGCTAGGCCCCCTTCCTTCACATTTTTTTTTCATTATTTCCCTTGATATTCTTGATCTTTT
>NC_058130.1:549451114-549575391 GCF_016433145.1 Gracilinanus agilis
TGTTCTAAATCTCTAATAATCAGAGAAATGCAAATCAAAACAACTCTGAGGTATCACCTCACACCTAGCAGATTGGCTAAAATGAAAGAAGGGGAGAGTAATGAATGCTGGAGGGGATGTGGCCAAATTGGGACATTCGGGTATTGCTGGTGGAGTTGTGAACTGATCCAACCATTCTGGCTGGCAATTTGGAACTATGCTCAAAGGGCTATAAAAAAAATGCCTGCCCTTTGATCCAGCCATACCATTGTTGGGTTTGTACCCCAAAGAGATCATAAATAAACAGGCTTGTATGAAAATATAACTGTGCTTTTTGTGGTGGCAAAAAAAACTGGAAAAGGAGAGTATGTCCTTCAATTGGGGAATGGCTGAACAAATTGTGGTATATGCTAGTGATGGAATACTATTGTGCTCAAAGGAATAATAAACTGGAGGGATTCCATGTGAACTGGAAAGACCTCCAGGAATTGATGCAGAGTGAAAGGAGCAGAGCCAGAAGAACATTGTACACAGAGACTGATATACTATGGTAAAATCAAATGCAATGGACTTCTGTACCAGCAGCAATGCAATGACACAGGACAGCTCTGAGGGATTTATGGTAAAGAATGTTACCCACATTCAGAGGAAGGACTGCAGGTGAGGAATCACAGAAGAAAAACAACTGCCTGAATGCATGGGTCGGGGTGGACATGATTGGGGATGTAGACTCGTAACTACCACACCAATGCAACTATCAACAATTTGGAAACAGGTCTTCATCAATGACACAGTATCTTTGCATGGGTGGGGTGGGGGTGCGGGGGGTGAAGGGGAAAGTAGGAGCATGAATCATGCAACTATGTTAAAAATGAATATTAATAAATGTTAAAAAACAAATATATTATTGAATTCATTTTTAGGCAGCATATTTGAGGAGAGGCATTGATAAGCTAGAGAACAATATAGAGGTACCAACTAGGGGGAAGAATATCAAGAATATTGCAAGGTTCATTGAAAGAACTGTGATTGTTTAATCTATAGAAGAGATGGTGATGAGGAGATAAGGAAGGACGGGAGAGGAGGATAAGATAGCTGTCCCTAATTATTTGTTAATTTGTCATGAAAAAAGGATAATATTTCTTCTGTTTGACTCCATATAGCAAAATGAGGAGCAGTAAATGAGTGGTAAAGACATAAATTCAAATTTGATATAAGGGGAAAAACTTCCTCATAATTAAAGTTGTCGAAAATAATAACTATTAAAAATAGCTACCATTTATATAGTATTTTACCTATGTTAACTCATTTATTTCTGACAACAATGACTGTAATTAATGCAACAAGTATTCTCATGTTACATAGGAGGAAATTAAGGTTTAGAAATGTATCATACAAGTAGAAACTGAGGCAGGCTTTGAACTCAGAACTTCTTGAATTTAAATCCAACAAGTTATCCACTGCAGTATATGGGTGGCGCTAATAGAAATGAACTGACTTGGAAGTGCATAGGTTTCCTCTCCATGAACATCTTCAAAAAAATGGTGAGTAACCACTTTTGGGTGATGTTATGGGTGATGGAATTCTTGTTCAGGTATGATATGGCCTAGATAGCTCCTGAAGTCTCTTACTTCTCTGAAACTCTTTGATCTTCTCAGGTTCTCAGACCCAGCTCCAAAAAGACTTCTTGGTTAAACTGCTGCCTTATTAAGGACTGAAAAGACAAGCAAATGGCTTACATGGGAAGAATGATTGCTTGTAAGCCAGAAGCAAGGATCAAGAAGTCTGCTAAGCAGTTGAAAAATATAGTGTGCAGGGATGATCGTTAGAGTGAAGGTGAAGGAAGAGAAGAAATGACTTGGTCACCCTCCATCAGGGCGAATGCTGAGCTGCTATGCATTCCATATCTAAAACAGATGATCCAATGGAAATAGAGCCTTCTTAGTACTGAATTATCTATTTCCTGGGGGATGAAAAACTGTGATTTTTGTTGAAAGAGGCTTACCTTGCTGATAATGTTTTCCTTAGGGTGATAACACACATTCACTGAGCACATATTTAAAAATAGTAACTGTCCAAATGCATAGTGAATGGCATGAGGAAGTAAAATAGGCATGAAGAATTAGTTACAGAGAATAAATAATGTGGATAATCCAAGGGCAGAGAATCAAGTATGGCTGTACAATGTACAATACTAAAGTAGGGCTAATGTTAATGCTAGTTTTGAGAAATGAAGGAGGTTACATCAATTAGAATATACTTTTTGCCTTTTATTTTCTTGTGCTAAATAACACTTTCTTATCCAACTTTGTTCAAAGAAATATTTCACCAACAAAATAATCAGAGGATGCCATGCAGTGTGGGAGGAACAGAATAGACTTCCAAATCTGGCCAAGTCATAGGACACTTGGCAGGACAGTGAAACTATTTCCCACAAATTTCACAGATGTCACTCCTGTAGGTGGTCAAGAGTTAGTTAATAAAAATCTCCTCCTACTCCTTCCCATGCACCTGAAATGAGGGATGATAATAGAAAC
Source organism: Gracilinanus agilis (assembly GCF_016433145.1). NCBI lineage: Eukaryota > Metazoa > Chordata > Mammalia > Didelphimorphia > Didelphidae > Gracilinanus > Gracilinanus agilis. The sequence continues at coordinate 549,453,631 of NC_058130.1, forward strand.
AACTGCATCTCATTACTTGTCAGAGAAGACAACAGTGGTAGACAAGTATTGTCACCTTTATTATAAAGAAGAGAAAAAAAATAGAAGAGGCCCAGAGACTTACTTAAGAAAACAGATATTGCCATAGATAAAATTATTGCCCAGAAATTGAGGCAGCATGGAATAGTAAATAGTAAAAGTAGCAGTTCTGGAATCAGATGACCTGGGTTCAAATCCTACCTCTAGCATTTACTCCCTATGTTTCTATGGACAAGTCACTATATATCTCCCTTAGCCTTGAGTTCCTCAAAAATAAGATGAGGGGGTAGGGCTAGATGGCCTCTGAGTGCTCTTTAAACCCTAGATCTTAGTTGGTATATAATTCATTCCTTTAGGCCACTGCCTTTCCACAATATTTGAAGATCCAAGTTGTGGGGGAAAACAGAGATTTTCTAGGTAGGCACATATATGTTAGCATCTGTCTCCGGGCTAGGCATATAGGAAATCTTCAATAAATATCTTATGTATTGATTGATGTACAACCAGTTTAAAATGGTAGAAACTTGATAATTCCTGGCCAATGGAAAATCACAGAAGAGGAAGATTTATATGGAAAGTTGCAGAAATCCCTCCAAATGACTTTCTTTCAAGACCTCAAAATTCCAAAAGCAATTTGACATGACAATATAGAGAAAATGAAGTAACCAAATGAACAGGACTACCAGAGCCTCTGGATAACCTCTGATATGGAGACACAATCCATAGCAGCATTGACAATGCTGAAAACATAAGTCACATTTTCTTTATTTCAGAACACTCTCTCTTTAGGTATGAGTGTACTTCTTTTTTCTAATACATTTCCCCCCAACTATCAAGGCAAAATATGGTGTCAAATAAGGGTTGGAAGCAATGAAATTTTGGGAAAATTCTCCACACTTCCTTTGTTCCTTTTCATTCTAAGCCTTTGTAAAGAAATACCCTTAAAATCTTCCTGCCTGTTGGACCACCTAATGTGTTTGGAAAACTATTTCTCTTAAATGGAAACTGGGTCAGGCAAACGTACTTGCAGTCCAATAAAACATTCTGTCAGGAACAGTAGTAGTATCACTAATGGAACAACCAGTAAATGACTTCATAGACAAATTATCTGGGTCTCTGTTTGGAGACTTTTCTCCATTTCTGTCAAATTAAATGAGCTTCACATTACTTTATGCAAGAATTTAGCTTAGTCCAAATAATTCTTTCTCTTTAAACACCAAAGCCTAGAAAATGAAATCCCATTTTAATAACAATCGTTTTAACAAGAAAAATGAAGCAAATACAATTTTCTTAAGTTAATAAAATAAACACAAAAGTATATTTACAGTGAAATATGACAAAAATTGAACACAAAGAAAGTTCTAGTAAAAACTTTAGTAAACTGTAAAAACTTAAATCAGAATCAATGCCCTACTTTTGATAATTAATAAAGAAGCAGATGTTGATACTGATATAACATCAAACAATGCTCCTCTTCCTATTAATCCCAGTGATATTCATATTTTCTATAGGTCTTTTGTGTTGCTGAATTATTCCAAGAACCAAAAGGATTTGAGAACTATTGGTGTCTATTACTGGATAGACTGTTTTGTTTCCTTAAGTAGATGATTTAAGATCTGGCTAGGTGAAGATCTATTATGGGAGTATCATCAAGTGTGGTATCAGTGAATAATTGTAAGTCAATTGTGGTTCAAACTACATTTGGAATTCTAGATACGTCTGTTCGGCCAAAACCATTACCATAGTGGAATAAAGCCATAATGTCTGAGGCTACTATAGTGCAGGTAACTCATTGAAGAAGAATGCAAGAACCCTTCTGTGTAAACCTCAAAGTTTTGAAGAAAAAGTTACAGTGAAACTTAAAGTGAACAGAACAGAATCAACACTGAGGTGAGAATATCAGTAAGATTTTCTTGGCTCACAGAGTAGATTGTTTTCACATAATATGATACATAAGACTAATCTTTTATTGTTGTTGTTCTTTATTCGGAGAGTAAAGAAATCATTAAGAAAAGAGAAAAAAATAAGAACTGAGGCAGCAGCCACTTAATAGAAAACCAGATATTAATGCCTGAAAAAACTTTATTTAATAGGTTCTCTCTGTCTCTCTCCCCTTTTTATTCTCTCTCTAAAACGATTCCACTGTTATTTTCAATGTTTTATTTAATATTTGAATTTAATGTTAACAGAAAATTCTATCCCAACTCCACTTGCCTTGATGAGATATGTTTTATTTCCTGTCAGGTACAAGCTCATGAATAAAAAAGCAAAGGAAGAAGGACATGAGTAGAAAAGCAACCAAATGAATCAAAAAGCAAACATGTAGTCATGGTCTGGAGTGTAGTGATAAATAAATGGCTAACAGAAAAAGGCTTTCAGAAATGTTACATCCCATGGGTATACTAATGTTGATTTTTCTATAGGCACTGCATTTTGACAAGGTCAGTTCAATAGAAGAGTTAGCCATAATTTCTCTGAAATCAGATTTACTGTGACCATTTATCACTGTATAATTATGATATTGCTTGGAATATTTATGAGGCCTTTGAAAAAGTTACCCTTACACCTTTAGAAAGGCAATTAATGTGGAAAGTGCAGAAGATAAGGGATGAAAGGTTCAACTAGTGTTAAATCACTGACCTTTTTCCTTTCTCTCCAAGTTCTAACACTTTTTCTCATAAACCATTTAGAAAACTTTGAAGGAAGGGAAGAAAGCTGCTATTTTGGATCAGTCAACATTGACTCAGCACAAGTAAAAGACATTTTGAAAGGATTTTGCAATTTGTTCACCAGCCTATTCCTCCTTTAAGGATGTCATAAATTCAGAAAATCTGATAAATTTTGAGTCTTCAGTGTAAAGCATGTTTTTTTTAATAAAGTAACTTCTCCAGACATGCTAAAAAAGGACAGATCTTTGATCCAATCAACATATAAAACTTCTAAGCATAAGGAAATTAAATAGAAAGATGTATAATAAATAATACTGAGTTTCAGTAATAAGTATGCTTTCTCTCTTATATAGCCCAAATGACTAAATTTACCTAGCATTGCTGGGAGAGTGATATTTTCTTATGAACTTAATATTCTAGTTCATTCAGAATTGCTATTTATTATCATTTATATATGCATTTATCTCTCTTTGAACACTTAATGTGATGTATTAGGATTTTAAAATCCATTGGGGAATTATCATTTGCCTTTATGTCAACAAAGAAAGTGGCAGAGATTATTTTTAATCTGCATTAACTATATGCCAAATGCTAGAATATATTTTCTTAAACCATTATCTTCCATCTTATAATCAATATTAAGGCAGAAGAGCAATAAGAACTAAGTATTTGGATTCAAGTGACTTGCCCAAGGTCACACAGCTAGGAAGTGTTTGAAGCCAGATGTGAACTCAAGACTTCTCATCTCTAGACCTGGTTCTCAATCTCCTGAGCCATCGAGTTGCTCCGAGAAAATTTAAAAAAAAAAAGAAAGAAAAAAGTAATACTAAGGTAGAATTACAGGAAGGTCCTAGGAGATACTGAATGGATGGAAAGATAGTATTTAATAAGTCACACCCCGTGTTAAGCACTGAGGTGTATAAATAATAAATAAATAAAAGTTAAATAGCACCATGGCTTGGCAAACTTGCATTTTAATAGAGGGAACAATATATTAAGGGAAGTGGTGAGCAGGGACAGGAGTTTTGGTATAATTGTCCTCCTTGTTTATAGTTTGTTTTTATTAGTTGTAGTAGAAGTAGTACTAATATTATTATTTACTTCGGTGAAGCTAAAGGTTAAATTTTTTGCATGCTTGTTTATTTTTTTATTGAAAATTATAAACTTTATACTTTTAAAAACAAATTTTAAAAAACATAAAATGAAGACATAATAGCTTTTATGCTTATCACTTGGCTTGGTTTCATATAAAGATACAATGAATACACTGAAATTCTCTCAAAATGCCAGTCCTTGGGGATATTTTTAGGTTTGAATTCTGGCTAAAAGGGAACTTATGCTGAGGTGATGCTAATAAGCCACTGTTAGGAAAATATGAATTCTGATAGTTTTTCAAAGAGACATGATTGGCTTAATTTGTATCACCCTGAGTCCTAGTTGATCTGAGTTACAGTCAGTGCTATAAAATTACTAGATCATAGTTTGCTAAATATCCAGTCATGTATCAGTTTTCTCTTAACAGAATTGCAGAATTTAAGCATTGGAAAGGAAACTCAGTTACTATCTAATCCCATACCTGAAAATGAATTCTGAAACAAAGCATGAGACAGCTTTTTTCCTTCTATTGTTAGTGGGGAATCAACTACTCTCCCAAGGCAGCATTTTCCATTTTTGGATGGCTCTAATTATTAAGAAGTTTCTTCTCCTCCCTCCCAAATCAATCATAAATTTGCCTCTTTGCAGCTTCCTAATACTGTGCTTGTTTCTCTGGAGTCAAGTAGAACTGGTCCAATTACTTCTCCATAAGCCAGTTCTTTAAATTCTTGGGAGGAGGGAGGGGAGGGAGAGGAAACTATCACACTTTTCAGGTTATCAAAGACACTTAAAATAGAGAAACTGGAATGAAACAAAACTCCAGATCAGTTCTGACTAGGACCAAGAATTGCAGACTCTGACTTTCTCTTCTTTAAAGTAGTGCAGGGTTCTAGCACAGTATTTTACATATACAATGGGAGATCAATATATATTTGTTTGATTGATTTATCAAGCTAGCTGGCCTGAATTCACAACTTGGGCCTCATGACTTCAGGCCCAGGACTCTACCATTGCACCCCCGAGCTGCCCCCAAAACGTGAACCTCATAAAAATAATTTACTTTACAAAAATTATTTCCAGTTTTAGGTCCCAAACCAGTGAAATTCCAGATACAATGGGCTTATAAATTTGGGGTCTAAAATATGGGCATAACACAAGTCAGAGAAAATTATTTGTATTATTGTCTTTTTTGTTGGGAATCCCTAGAGATAATCAATTCCTATCACATGGTAGTTGGATGATCACAGGCAAATAATTTTAGTTCTCAATTTTCCCAGTCAACTACAAAAATAACATGTTACAGAAGAATTACTGATCTTCATTAAAGAAAGGAGTTTCTCCATTGAGACTACAGTTCCAGTGCTAGAAGGAACTACAGAAACCATTAAGTTGTAAAATTTCATTTTATACATGAGAAAAATTATCTAAGGCCACATAGTAAGTGGCAAAATTTGAAGTCAGTGCTTCTTCCTACTCAACAATGCAAAATGAGCTAATAAACATTTATTAAACATCTACTATGTTCTAGGCACTGGGCTAAGTGCTAAGAGAACAACGAAGCAAAAGACAGTCCTTACCCTCAAGGAGTACCCAATCTAATGGGAAAATAATGCAAACAACTCTGTAAAAACTAGGCACATAAAAGCTAAACAGAAAATAATCAGAAGAGGAAAAGCTTTATAGGGAAAGGCTTCCTGAAGAAGTGAGATTTTAGTAGTCTTCCTGAAGGACTCAAAGGAAAACAGGGATGCCAAGAGGCAGAGATGAAGAGGGGAAAATATGCCAGGCAGTGGAGACAGTAAAAAAAAATGTTAAGATCAGGAGATGGAATTTTTTATGTGAGGAACAGCAAGGAGATCAATGTTTCACTTGGATTGTAGGAAATAAGGGGAAAGGACTAATATGTAAAAACTCTGAAAAGGGGAGGTAGTCATGACAGGGTTTTAAATGTCCAACAATAGTTTAAATTTGAGACTGGGGGTGAACAGACAGTCACTGGGGTTTAAAGATATGGGAGGAGGATGACAAAATCAGACACACACGTTGAGAGGACGTTTGAATATCACAGGTCTGCCTCCCTTCTTGCCTCCTGCCATACAATAATCCTGCCATACCTCTGCACTTCTTTGTTTAATGAACTTCTATTTTTGAAAATTTTAATTCAGTGGTTATCAATTAAATATCTACTATGTACAAGGTACATTGCTAGGAACTACCAATACAAAGGTAAAATAAGACAGAACCTGTCCTCAAAGAGCTGTTAAAATCAATCAAATTCTATAGAATTAAACCCTTAGAAATCTATAGCAGTGATGTAGCTCAGTGGGTATAGTACCAGACCTGGAGAGAGGAGCTTCCAGGTTCAAATCTGACTGCAGATACTTCTTGGGTTGTGCAAACCAGTTACCTAGTTTGTATTATTCTTCTGCCTTGTGAGCCAATGCTAAGAATCAATTCTAAGACAGAAGGTAAGGGATTTTTTTTTAGTCTATGGAATGACTATAATATTAGTAGAATATAATTTTTAAAAGGAGAAGCAATAAAAGAGGGTCAAATGACATGGGTAATTTAAGGAGTAAGAGAATTGACTTAATTTGTACTGGCCTTATAAATCCTATTTTTTTCAGTAGCTTTGAGTTTCCAGTTACAATCAAGCAAAACATAACACAACCTAAAATCCTCTTTATTATGTTTATATTGATCAATAGTACATTATGCTATTTCTAGTCTAGTATTAGCATCTTGGCAAACCTTTTGGCTAACATTTATTTAATACTTCAGGACTAGAATGTAGTAGATGTTAATATATGGTGACATCTTACAAAGATCTGGATCTTCAGAAATTTTTTTAAAGATTATGATCACACTGCATCATACAATTCAATTAAACATTTACTAAGCACCTACTATATCCAAGTACCTGTGCCAGATTCTGGAGATATAAAAAAAAAATGAAAGAGAAGACAAACTGCCCTAACCCCCAAAGGGAAGCTAGTATTCCATTGAGGGATAGATATAATATGTGAAAGAAAATACAAAATATTTGGAGATGGAAGAGAACACTAGTAGCTAAGAAAAAAGGAAAAAAAGAAAACAGGCATGGCTTTCTATAAGAAATGACATTTCAGTTGAACCTTGAAGGACACTAGAGATTCTGTGAGCCAGAAGTGAGCTAGGAATAGTTTTCATGATAGAGATAAAACTATGCAAGGATATGGAGACAAGGATAGAATGTAGTATACAGGGGAAAGTAAGCAGTCAATTTGGCTGGAATGTAAAATGAGTGTGTCACAGGAGAAAAATGTGTGGTAGGATTAAAAAGGGAGACTAGACCCAGACTGTTAATACTTTACAAAGAAACAAAAAGTTTCTATTTTGTTTTGAAAAAATAAAGAAGAAACCAATGGGAACTTAGAAGGTAAGTGATAGATTCTCATCTATACTTTAGGAATATCAATTTGGCAACAAAATGGAGAACGGGTTATTGTGGGAATAATGGAAGCAGGAAGACAGATTATTGCAATAATCCAGGTAAGAAATTATAAGGGTCTGAACTCGCCAATGATTGGAATAAATCAATAGATTCAAGATATAATGCAGAGATAGGATCAAAAGACTTGGCCTTGATTCAGTATGGTGGGTCATGTAGAGGGAATAGACTTAGATGAATTCAAGTAGGAGCCAAGGTTAATAAAAGAATAGTAGTACCCTCAATGGATTTAAGGAAGTTAGAAGAAAGGGAAAATAATAGGCCCTGATTTGGACATAATGAATTTGAGATGCTCATGGAACATCTAATGTGAAATGTCTAATAGGCAGATGACTATATAGATATGGAAGTTATTTACATATAAGTCACCAAAAACTAAAACACTATTTGAGAGGTAGTCTGTTTAGGGAAGTGTGGTAGGTAGAGTGAGAAAACTGGAGACAGTAGTTAGAACACTGGTCTTAGAATAAAAAAGAATTGAGTTCAAATCCAGCTTCAGTTGAGTGAGTCACACAACCTCTGTTTGCTCAATCTCCTCAACTATAAAATAGGGATAATAATACTACCTATTTTGCAGGATAGTTGTGAAATCAAATGACAATATTTGTAAAATGCATTTGGGACAGCCCCTGGCACATATTAGGTGCTATACAGACACTTATTCTCTTCCTCCTTTTTCCAGAGTACAATGAAGAATGATATCCTTATTCATAATGCATTTTTTCCCTAATGCAATCTAAATCACCTTGGCTTCCTTTCCTTCCCACTATTTTTTAAATCTTTCTGCTAGCTTTGCTTCTATTTTCTATATATGTGTTTTAAAATTTTGTATTGATGAGTTCCATGTACAACCAAAGTGGTTTCTTTTGATAACTCACCTACTCTTGAAAACTTCTCTTTATGTCATCTAAGTTTAGTTTTTCAGTGTTTTTCATTCCCCTCCCTGGAAGAATTCCCCAGTAGAGTTTTAGTCCACTGGAAATATCTTATCCTTGATATGGAATAGATTGTTAGATAGATAGATAGATAGATAGACAGACAGACAGGCAGAGAGATAGATGAATTGATAATCATGTTAATGCTTCTATGTAACTGGTATGTGGAATGTGTTGTAAATATAAACGCAAGTCAAAAGGAAGAGACTTCCTTCCCTCAAGGGATTTGTAGTCTAATGGGGGATAATGTATAACCTAATGATAATGAACCTAAAAGTATACATGAGAGAGCAAAGATGGTAGGTTTAAGAAGAGTTGAGAGAGTTTGGGGTTGAGTCAGGTTTTTTTCTTTTTCTTTTTTTTTTCTTTTTTTAACAAAGCTGGCAAGGGTGATTTATCAAATGGAGTTCCCAGAGAGGAACTCACCAATTAGGAGAGGAGGATATAGGAGTAGAAGTGCTGCCAAAAGAGAAAGGTTCCAAAATCTGTGGTGCATATCAGATGATTCCTGAATTCCCTTTCCTTTTTTTCTTATCCCATCTACCCTTTGGTTTTTCTATTCTATTAACAAACCATTTTTTTCTGGTTCTGTACCTTTGGCAATAGTAATCAAGTCAACTCTACAACACACTCTTCATCAATTTTCCTATGATTTCATTTATTCTCCCCCCCCCACCAAAAGTGTCCCTTCCCTCTGTATAATATTAACTTTTCCTTTTAGAATGTAAACTTCTTGAAGGCAAGAACTCTCTTGATTTTACTATTTGTTCTTCTATTCTTTTTTAAAAAATCCTTACCTTCCATCTCAGAATCAAAACTAAGTATTGATTCCAAGTAAGAAAAGCAGTAAGGGCTAGGCAATGAGGCTTAAGTGATTTGCTCAGGGTCACAAATTAGGAAGTGTGTGAGGCCAGATTTGAATCCAGGACCTCCTGTCTCTAGGCCTGGCTGTCTACTGAGCCACCTATCTTACCCTCCTCTATTCCTTTTTTGCACAGTGCTTTTACATCATGATTACTTAATAAATGCCTCTTTGCTTATCCTTTCATTCACACATTCATTTATCTCAAGTTAATCTTGCTTATTTACTATGCTTCATATACTTCAAATAACTATATTATCCCATGGATTTTATTTCTAACTCTTCTCTTGCATTTTGTCTCTTATGAACTTTCAAGTGTTTAAATCCCTTTTCATCTTATATCAGTTATGGTACTAGCTACAATTATATCCAACTTGGTGGACATATTTATGAATTTTCACCCTCATCCTTCCTTTAAAATTTTTATCTTTTTTGATTATATATTACAATTAAATCCATACTAATTTCTAAGGTCAATGAAAGAGACCACAGAAGGAAGAGTAAATAGTATTGGGAAAGGCCTGCAAAAATATGCCAAGGAGGCAAAAGAGAGATGATTTTATATCAAAAGAACCTGAGAAGTTGGTCAGAACAGATAGAAGGACCAATTTAAAAAGAAAGAGATCTCAAAAACTGAGAGAATAGAATGAGCAGGATGAAATGAATGGAAAGTCACATAAAAACATTCAGAAGAGTTAAGAGGAACTAAAAGAATCAGTTATCGAAAGATAATTAGGAAACTTGGAGAGTTTCAGTAGTGGATCTTAACTTTGGATCTTAATTTAGTGGGATCAAATACAGATTGCTAGTGGTGGAAAATTAAATGGTGATTGAATTAGTGGAAGCAGTGAATAAAGAAGTTTGGCTAAAATGGCTAAAATTAGCATTTAGAGGGAAGGAGGTAGAGAAAGGAAGGGGGGAGAGAGGAGAGATACAGAAAGACAGAAATACAGAGAAAAGAGAAATAGTGATATAAAAAGGGCAAGAGTTCAAAGAGAATGAAAACCACAGGAGGACATTAGATTAAGACAGAAGTAAAACAACTGACCTTGGCAAAGAGAAGTGCCATACCTATATGAGTTATTCAAAGAGAAGATAATTAGAACTAATTTAGGGTTTTGAGGAATAGAACATGATAGAAGAGAAATTTCACAAAGGATTACATCTTTTTTTTCTAAGTAGGAAAATAGGGACATCTGACGGGCAGGGTATAAAAATTTTGAAAAGAGAAAAGGCAGCTTAGAATAGCCACTATAAGAAATACATTATGGTCATTTCAAGGAAGAATAAAAACCAGGGCAGATAAGACAAAATAAATATGTAGTAGAATTAATTACCACAACTGTTATAAAATCTTTGAGAAGCATCCAGCATCACATCTGTAGAAAAAGACAAAGGAAACCTATAGTGTAGGTAACAGAAGGATTGAGTTTAGCAAAGTTTTAGAAACAAACAAACAAAAAATAACAAAGGCACCAGTAGAATCAAGAATAGAAAATGATCCTTAGTTGAATTCAGTAACTAAAAGGCCAAATTTATGAAGAAAGGAGGAACATGGAGACAGAAAGACCATGATGGATTAGATGAACAGAGAGCGATGGAGACACGAGATGAAATAAGTAGGAAGAAAAATAGGTTTAGGAAATTGAGGGAGATGGAGAGCAGGAAGTATAGCAGCTTGTGATTTCAAGAAGGAATTTCAGAGTTCTCAATAATTCAGGTACAGTAGTTACAGATAATAATGAAATAAAAAACAAAACATCTTGCATGTAACTGAGGAGTGAAAGTTCAGTTCAATGGAGGAAAGGAAGTTGAGGAACTGAGAGGCAAAGGAATCTAAGAGGACATCAAGTTATACAAATCAAATTCTTCAAGTATAAGTCAAAGGATTATAATGGAGAGGAAGACTATGAAACAGGTAGTAAACTCCTTGTAAAAACTGAAAGACTGAAATAGAAGCTGGTAGATGAAAGCTACAAACAACTAGATAGATTAGTATGGAAAGCTAGAGTAAAATTCAGGGGAAGTAATTCTGATGAGGGATGAAGGCATGGTGAGACTTTACCTCTAAAGGTGGTCAAAAATATGTACCTGGTTCCTAGAAGAGCCAGGTTGCCAAGAGTGGAGGAAAATAGGAGTGTATAAAGCAGAGTACTAATGATAAGGGAGGGTCCTATAAGTACTAATTAAAGGCTATCAATATAACTGGAGGACTTGAGAAGAGGAGAAGGTATGTGAGGATGAGAGAATGGACAATGGTAGTAGGAAAAGGGAAATTTTTACATAGGCATTTAATTATGATGAGCCATGGGCATTAGGCAAGGAAGTAAAATTTTGTTAGCTCTGTTGTCTATTTTGTATTTATTTAATATCAAGTCTCCTGGCAATATGATCCACATGATGAAACTGCAATATGATTGCAAATTCCATAGATGAGTTAATGCCAATTCATAAATGAATAAACTGTCATTTGGAATTAGCTTAAGCTAGTAGACAACAGAAATAGATATATCTCAATCCTATTCTGCTATAATTTGCAAGATTTTAAATTCCCATATAAATGAAAAAAAGAGGAATTGTAGACTTTTATTTTCAATTCTTTCTCTCCAAGTGAATACGATACTATTACAAGACATTTATAGCTCAGCATATTTTAAAACTTTTAGGAATTGTAACAGCATTTGACTTATTATCTATGAAATTGGATTTTATCTATGAAATGTCTCTATAAATAGAGGCTTAACATTTTTAAAAGCCTCTAAGGCAAAGATGAATATCTTTTAATGCTTTGTTTTATATTTGATCATTTCCATTGAATGAGGTCATTTTAACCAAATGTTCATTTTTAAAAATCTAAACAAATGTAGCTTCATATATTTTCAGTCCCATATTCTTTTGTCCAATTTGAACAGTAATTTTATTTTAAAGGTTAATAACATAAACCACCTATATTTGCTTTAAAATGCCATTTTTATGATAGGTTTCAAAATTCTTTTCAACATTTACTGGAAACTGCAAGGAAGCAAAATGAGAATAGCTAAAAATACATAGATTTTTGGCATTTATCATTATTATAAAAGTCATAAAAAAGATATTGAACATTTTGAGCTTTTCATTTTAATTTTCTTAAAACTCCGAACCTCAAAGGATTTTCAATATCATGAATATATTCTTTGAGATGGTAAAGATCAAATCTTTCCATATCCTCTAATAAATCATCCTCAAGGTGATAATGCTATTATGTTTTGTTGAGATCTTCCTTTAGATATCAGAATGTTGTGCCCTATTGTTCCACTAGCTTTGTAATTTACCATACTATTACTTCATTCTTTGCCACTATAACTCTATATGTTCCCCTCATTAGAATATAAGCTTTTTGAATATGAGAATAAACTATGTTAATTTTGTATTTGTTTCCCTAGAACTTAGCATAATTCTTGGCAGTTTATGTGCATTTCATAAATACTTTTCACTCATTTATTTCTGACTTAAAGTATACAACACAAGTAAAATATTGTTTCTTTAAATATGAACTTTTGCTTCTAGTAGAAGTTTAGAGTAATTAAATAAGGTTTGAAATTCACTAACAGCAATCCAGACTACTTATTGTGTAATCCTGGATATCAAATTATCTATGGGCTCTTAACTATCCATTTGCATTGTCTGTCTAAGAGATATATTATATAGACAAACCAATAGCGTTACTCCGTGATTTGTTCACATAAATGAATGACAACATTTGGAAAATATGAATTCTTTATTCACTTGGTTTTCTCATTTGGATGGTTAGATCAAACTCTTTTGAAAGACAGCATACATTTTTCAGGAGGCTTTGCAACAATAACAATTCCATGTGAAGTCAGAAGTTTACTTGGAAAATCTCAGCATTAGTATGGAATTCTCCTTTACTTGTAATCTACACTGAAATCTCCTTTACTATGGTCATGAAAACCTTTAACTAGTATAATGCTCTTTTTTTCCCTTTGATTTTATCAGAAATTTCTAGATAAAATTCTGTTATCTTTCATGGAATATTGATTTTTTATATAGAAATAACTTATTGCAAGAGAGCTTTTAAGATACTTTTTGTTACTCTGAATCAAATAATACATAAGCAGAATGATATTTTGAATTTTCTTTATCCTTCTGTCAGCTATAAAATTGTAATGATGCAGTTTATTGTGGACTGTCATTTGCCAAAGCCTACATATTCCCTGTGAAATCTAGGTGGTACAGTGGATAGAGGCCTGGAGTCAAGAAGATCTGAGTTTAAATCTAGTCTCAGATACTTGCCAGCTGTGGGACCCTGGGCAAGTCACTTAACCTTCTTTGTCTGGTTTGTTATCTGTAAAATGAGCTAGAGAAGAAAATGGCTAACTATTACTTCAGTATCTTTAACAAGAAAACCTTAAAAGGGTTTTCCAAAAGAGTTGGCCATGATTGAAATGACCAAACAATAATATATTTACTAATTATACTCTTATCAAGATGTCTTTAAGGAGTGTGAAGTTATGAAAAAAGAATTATGTAGTTAGTTGTTGACATTTTTTCCGTCTCTTTTTATTGGTTATTTTTCCACATGTTTTGAATATCTTATGATTCTATTCTTCAATGCTTACACAATTGTGTTACCTAAATAAGACTTTATTTCAGCTACTTTTCTCATTTTTTATCTTTTTAGTGCTATTTCCAATGCCTCTAAAATAAATGCTTCTAGGATTTTGATGTTAGAGATCAAGTATGGGGGCTCTACTGACTTTACAGATGGAAAGAGAAAAAAATTGTTTCAGATGGTAATGAGATGGAGGACAACATCATTTTTTTTACCCATCTCTACTGACTCTCAAGAAAAAAAAATTTCAAGATGTAGCCAAATACAGTTGTTTACTGAAGAAAACAAGAATCTCAACAAGGTAATAACCTCAGACTTTAACAATGGAAAGTACAAATTTGTTACCTACTTAGCATCCCTTCTTTAGCAGCCTCCATTATCTGGCAGGGCAAACAAAGCAATATACATACTTATTCTTTGAGATCCTTTTGGGATTTACCTATTGCTATTTTTCTGTCAGAACACTTCTATCCCCTTCCTTTGCCCATTTTCCTTTTGCAAATAGCAGTAGACATCAACTCTTCACAATCATGTGATATGGAAAGGAAATTATAGGAGGGAGGCATTCAGGTTTCCTACTGGTTTTTGGTTTAAAAAAATCCCAAGGCAGGAGAGAATCTACTCAGAAAACCACCATAATCTCTACCACTCAAACAAATAAAATAAAGATCTGTTCCTGCTCAGAGTACTAAAGCTGAGGGAAGCAGAAATGAAGGGTCTGTGTATAGAATAACATTAGGCTTTAAAGAAAAGGAATCGGGATCCCTCTGGGCCCAACCCCTACCCCTAGAAAGGACCAAGTTATGAAAAAAAGCAAATTTCCTAACATGTGAAGAGGTTGAGATATCTTTTAGGTACAGCCCCAGAGTTAAACCCAATGTCAAGATAGTAAATTTTAGTTAAGTACCTACTATGCAGTAGGCACTTTGCTAAGAGCTTTATAAATATTATCTCATTTGATCCTTAGAACACCTCTGGGAGTTAGATGCTATTATTATAACCATTTCGTAGTTGAGGAAATTGAGGTAGATAGAGGTTAAGTGACAGGATCAACATAGTAATAAGTGTCTGAGGCTGGATTAGAACTAAAGACTTCCTTCCTCCAGTACCAGTACCTTATTCACTGTGGTACTTGGTTGGTTATGATTCAGAGAGTTACTAAAAGCATAATATACAGTTGGAGGAGGAAGCTAAAATAAATCGGTAAAGGTGATAGAAACTCAACAAACATTGGAATATAAGCAAAAAATCAATAATTAAATTCTAAAATTAAAAATGAAGATGAATACCAAAACATCCAAAGGATTATAAGCCTCTCTAAATGTTGTATACAACAGAAATCAATCAATCCCTGATGAAAGAGAAGGTTTTGCCTTCTCAAAAGAAAATATAATTGCAGAAAATTTTTAGAATTGTTCAAGAGGTAAATCAGGATACTTAGAGAAGTTATAAGGAAACTGGAAAATTTATAGGATGAGTAGTAGAAAAATTTAGCAGAATAGGAAAAAAAATCTTGGTTCCACAGTAGTATCTCCCAAGAAGGAAAGAGAGAATAATAAATTAGGAATATAAATATGCTGATATGAAGGATAATAAGAAAGAAAGGTATAAAACTGATAATATTAAAAGAACACATGCACTCCATATGAACAAAACTTATAATATGAAACAAAGGATGCATAGAGAAAAATTTAAAGATTATATTTTTCCCAGAAAAGCATGAAAAAATTTGTTAAAAGAATCATAGATTTTTTCCCCATTTGTTTTTTATGTGTTGTACTCCTTCCATTTTCATCCATCAGTGGCTTCAGGATAGCTTTATTTAATAAGAGGTGTAGTTAAATATTCTTTGAATTGGTTTTTGCCCTTGACTGCTTCTTTTTATTTTATGATGTAATAATATTCATAATTATCCATTTTCTTTTATAAGATTTTACAAAAGAAGTAATACTCACAACTGTTATTTTCTTTGGATGCCATGTTTCTACTTAGCAAATAAATTAAATGTTTTCTAAGGCATTTTTATTCGGCTATTTTAGTTTTATTATGACATTTGATTTAAATCAGTTAAATTTTTGTACAAAATTATTTTAGTGCGAGTTGATATTGTCAACATTTTTCCTGTCATTTAAACATTTTTTAATCATCTTTAACTTGCTTAAATATGTCATGAAGCAGTTTCATTATGGGGGTGTTTCTTTTTTATTTTTATTTTTTCTTTTCTGAAATATTTTGATTTTTTCTCTAAAAAGTCAATGGGCTGCTTGTACAGAGAGAGCTCATTTAGGAATTATTCCCATAGGAAAACCACACCAGTACATAATAATCTGCTAAAATATAATCAATTTCATTTTATGTGATAATTGGGATTTGGTGATTGGTGATTTGACACTCCCTACTTTTTCTTTTTCTTTTTTTCCTTTCCTTTCTTTCCTTTCCTTTCCTTTTTCCTTTCCTTTCCCTTCTCTTCTTTTCTCTTCTTTTCTTTTCACTTGTTACCAATTCTTTTCTTGGAGAAAGTATTCATGGGATACTTCTGGGAGTCAAGATAGCAGCTTAGAAACAAAAGTCAAGTCCTCTGAGAAAACCCTTCCACACCAATCAAAAACAAAGCACTTTCAGGGGGACACAAAAACAAACTCAACAACAGGACAGAGCCTGGGGACCCTCCTGCTCCATTCAACTTAAAAGGTACACAGAGAAGGTTGAATTCTCTGGTTTAAAGAGAAAATATTCATGACAGAGAATAAAAGTCTTTTGTGTAGTTCATAATAATAAAAAATAACCATTTATGTAATACTAGGTGCCAGTCACTGTGCTAGTGTTTTACAAATATAATTTCCTTTGATCCTTACAAAAACCCTGGGTAGTAAATGCTATTCTGTCTCCATTTCACATATAAGTTAACTGAGGCAGACAAAGGTTAATCCATCTAGTAGGTGTGTAACGATAAATTTAAACTCAGATATTTAAGCCCCTCTTTCTACTGTACCACTTAGCTGCCAAGTCTTCTGTACCTAGTTCTTTATTCCTGATGCAAGATTTTTGATATATTTGCCACCATCTTGAGCTATTCTCACTTTTGGCAACCATAATTCACCAATTATAAGGGTATATATTGATTTAACTTATAAGTTCTTATCTACTTCATATTATTTTTATAATTTTTCCTCTCTAATAACAGATACTTATGCATGAGCTACAATTAATTTAAAGAGCATCTTTTTTTGTATTTTCTTAATAGAAATGCTGCATCATAAGAACAAATGCAATATGAAATGATGCTTATTTTTATTACAACTAACTCCCATTTCTCTTTATTTCATGTGAGGCCATAGCCAGAGAACTAATAACCAGATAGCCTACCTACTGATGATTAAAATATCCACACTTAGCCAAGGTGATCTTCAGAAAATAGATGCCATTGTCAACACCATGTATATTTATTAATAAATTTTACATAATCATAAAAGGTCATTCAGCCACATTTTAAGAATTAGTAACAACAGATGGGCAGTTGGAGTACTCTAAGATACTAAAAGAATAGTGTGGCCCCAACACATCGAACACCCTCCTTTATGTAAGTTTTATGAGAAAACATCAACAAAATGTTCAGGATAAGGACTTCAGAGGATATGATCTGTTCTACAAATCTCAAAACATATGTTTTAAAGATTTCCATTCCTCCTCCATTTGGTTTAATAATTCATTCTTATATTATAGCTATTATAATATTAATGACAAATTATTTTTAGATCAAAATAGCAAACAGGTAAGCATAAAACAATATTTAGTAGAGATAAATGAATTGGGAAATAATCAAATATTTGTTTTTCTGACATATCCAACTCAAATATTATTCTATACCAAATTTATATCAGTCAAGCAAAAATGCTAAGAACTAAT
Source organism: Gracilinanus agilis (assembly GCF_016433145.1). Taxonomy (NCBI): domain Eukaryota; kingdom Metazoa; phylum Chordata; class Mammalia; order Didelphimorphia; family Didelphidae; genus Gracilinanus; species Gracilinanus agilis. Next base: position 549,471,218 of record NC_058130.1, read on the forward strand.
ACAAATATGTTTTCTTTTGTGCCAAAACACAATAGAGAAAAAGTAACATTCTTGAAGGCTATAAGCATCCATTTTTCAAATAAAAGCTGTAAATATGCTTTTCAAAACCACACAAAAGCCCATTGTTATATACTGTAAACCAGACTATGAATGAATCAAATTTACAAACGAAGTATGCTAATAAATTATTGAACCTAATTGTTTATGGAAGAGGTGTTACCATATTAAACTTCATAATACAGTTGTATTATTGCTCTCAAAATATTTCTTTAGGAATTCATTTTGCATTGTGCTTTGTCATAAATAATAAGCCATTTATTTACTTCTGGTACAAATTATCATATTTCTCTATTCAAATTTCAAAAACATTATGAGAATTACATGGGACGAGGATCATGTTTGTATATATTATGCTACCACTTCCAAACTAATGAATATTCCTTTCTGATGCTGCTATCCTTCCCAAACTGGAAAAAAAAAAAGATTGATACATCAATCGAATGAATGTCTTCTTAGAGCTTTTTGGAATAAAGGAACATAAGGAAGGTAATATCCAAAATCTGCAGAGCCCTTGACAGAATACTTGTATCAGTATTAAGGTGAGCATTAGCTCTTACAATTATGGTAATGGATATGTAAATGAATGGAGGAATTTCATCAAGATACAAGTGCTCCTACATTGATGTAAGTCTGGAATTTTTAATTTTCAATAATAAATTGTATTAAATAACTCAATGCATTCATTTTTATTGAATTAAGATGTCATAATACATAAAACCCTTCTGATTTTTTGGGATTACTCTTACTCTACATTCACAGTGTCTGCATATTACCTCTTCCATACTTCCTCCTAGTATTGCTTCTTTGCTTTCTTCTATGCCCAGAAACTTCTTTAAGAGAAAAATTCTATTGCTTCATATAGTTTTACTAATTGCTTTATTTTGCTTGAAAGATCTAAGATAGGAAGTTTGAGTTGGGACTTTCCATCTCATTCTAAGACTTCTGAAACTAGATTGTTTTGTTGTTTACTGGATAAGGTAGGGCATCCAATTCTGTTGAACAGTTTTAGCATGGGAAGAAGGGTTAGCCCATAGCCCAGCTTGGGGGCTAAATATTTTACCATAGTCCTGAAGTTTTAGTTTCAACCCCCTCCAGCAGTGTGCTACACTCTTAGATGATCTTTCTCCAATTATGGGAGAGATGAAGCCCTGAGGCCAAGGGACTATTTAGCTTCTTTAATCACATCAATGAATCACATTCCTTCTACTTCTGTAATCTATAGACTATAACCAACTAGTAAAGGGACTTATGGCACTGATCTGTCCCTTGTATCCACTGCATACTTGCTCTATGATGCCACCTTTGGGTATCCCTTCCAACCTGCAGCTTTCCTTAATACACATAAAAATATACCAAATAAAGGATTTTTATTCTTAGCATCAATAAATACCAACTATATTGACTCTTTAATGTAAGGTCTAGTATAGCTTATTGTCCATTTAGAACTATGAGAAATTTTTTTCCAAATTTTATTTATCTGCAGGAGAATTTACCAGATACTATTGAGCCAATTTTTTCCAGCATTTTAATTTTTTAATTTTTAATTTATTTAGAATATTTTTCCATGGTTACATAATTCATGATTTTTCCCAAACTGGGTTATACATGTATCATTGTTCAAAAACTATTTTCATGTTATTCACATTTGCAGCAGAGTGATCTTTTGACATCAAAACCCCAATCATATCACCATCAAATCAAATCATATGTTTTTCTTCTGCATTTCTGTTGCACGGTTCTTTCCCTGGATATGGATAGCGTTCTTTCTCATAAGTTTCTCTGAACTGTCCTGGGTCATTGCATTGCTGCTAGTAGAGAAGTCCATTACCTTTGATTGTGCCACAGGGAATCAGTCTCTGTGTACAATGTTCTCCTGGTTCTGCTCCTTTCACTCTGCACAATTCCTGAAGGTCTTTCCAGTTCACATGGAATTCCTCCAGTTCATTATTCTTTTTAGCACAATAGTATTCCATCACCATCAGATACCACAATTTGTTTAGCCATTCCCCAATCAATGGACACCCCCTTATTTTCCAATTTTTGCCACTACAAAGAGTAAGGCTATACATATTTTTGTACAAATCTTTTTCCTTATTATCTCTTTGGGATACAAAACCTAACCTAGCAGTGGTATGGCTGGGTCAAAGGGCAGGCAGTCTTTTAACACCCTTTGAGCATAATTCCAAATTGCCCTCTAGAATGGTTGGACTAATTCAGAATTCCACCAGAAGTGTATTAGTGTCCCAGGTTTGCCACATCCCCTCCAACATTTATCGCTTTTCTTTCCTGCCATATTGGCCAGTCAATCATCAATTTCTATTTTGGCATTGTCTGGTATCATGATTGCTATTCCTGCTTTATTTTTACTTTAGATAATGAATAATAAATTCTTCTCCAGCTTTTTTTGAATCTGTGTGTGTCACCCTGCCTCAAATGTGTTTCTTATAAACAACATATAGTAGGATTCCAGTTTTTAATCCACTCTGCTATCTGCTTCCATGTAACAGGTGAGTTCATCCATTCACATTCAATGTTGTGATTACTGACTGTGTATTGCCCTTCACCATATTATCAACCTTTAGATTCTGCTCTATTCCCTTTCTCTCTGTTCCTCCTCACCAGTATTTTGTTTTCTGTTATCCCCCTCATTTCCTCCTTCCTTCAATTACCTCTCCTTTCCCTTGTCTTGTTCCCCTTCTACGTCTCTGTTGAGTAATAGAATTCTATACCCACTGATCAGGGTAAGATAGAGTTCTACAGCCCACTGAGTATATTTGTTTTATCCTTTCTGCACCAGTTAAGACGAGAGTAAAGTTAAAGCATTGCCCATCATCACCCTTAATCTCCCCTCTTTATAATGATTTTTCATGCCTCTTTATGTTATATTCATTTTGTGGTGATATTTTGATCTTTGTCGGAGAGGATTCTCATGGTGACATGGAGCTGCTGCTCTAATTACTCCTCCATCTTGTTATTTCTCCATCCTTCATATACCTGCCCGTCCCCCACCAGAATCTTCTACATATTGAAGAATATGTCAATAAAAATGGTGAAAGTTGACATATTTTTCAATATGTAGAAGATTCTTGTGGGCGAAGGGCAGGTATATGAACTCAAATGTAAGGTATACAAATGATACTGAGTCAAATGACTCAATTTACAGGCCTACCTCTGACACTAACTAAATGGGTGACTAGGCAGTGCAAAGTATATGGTACTGGACCTGGTGTCGGGAGTGACTTAAAATCTTGTCTTAGAAATTTGCTGGCTATATGACGTTTAGCAAGTAATTTAATATATGTCTGTCTCATTTTCCACATATGGAAAATGGGAATATCAATACTACTTGGGGTTGGTACAATAAAACTAAATCAACTATTATATAAATGCTAGACACCATTATGATTATTAGTCACTTTGTGGAACACAGTTTTCCTGTAAAGATGAAGGTGTTGGACAAAATTTTCAAGCATTCAGTTTAAAATTTATTTTCTATTATCTTAGATTACCCTGTATATCCTTTGCATGATATACATGGAAGACAGAGTCTTGATAGATGAAAAGGAGATTCTTGAAATGCTCATCTTTCTCTATAAAATTGTGCTGATTATACTAATCCTCAAAACACTATTCAGCCAATTAAATGAGATATATAATAATTTAATATTTCAACTCATCTTCAAAGGCAAAACAAAATTCATGAAAAATACCCACTGTTCATACTATAATTCTTTGAATGAAAAAACTAAAACATTGGTCCATCTACACATATAACTTGAGTGATACTGCAGTGATCTGGGCACAGGACTAAAAAGAGTAAAATGCCTTTGAAAAATTATGGAGAGTTTTTTTCTTTACTTTTATGAATATCTTATGGAATTTTATTGTTTTTTGCAAGACATAAGGAGAAATAGATCATGCTTTGTCTCTTATCAAAATTCAGATAGAGTACATTTGTTTTCTTTTTTAAAAGTTATGTAGTGCTTTTAATTACCCTAAGATTCTCTCTGAAACAAAGACCAATATTTTCAAATCAATATTCTTTTTGTAATGCTGAATGGCTATGAGTCATGGTGTTCCATAGTTTCTAAAGAACTAAAATATATGGGTCACTCAAAGGGCACTGAAAGGCATATGGAAGCATGAGAAGCCTGCAAACTAAATGTATCACCAGTAAAGAATTGCACTAAAGTAAAATAAAAACTATCATCAAGAAGATGTATAACTGAAAAAAGTCAGGTTTTTAAGGTAGGGAGAGCAAGAAATAGCCCTCCAGAAGAAGATGCTCTATTCATTATCTAGGCAATGCCAAGTGAACTAGAGGAAAGCCTCCAGAATTGGGATGGATTCTGTTTGGATGATTTGTAGAAGAACGTGGACAAGACTCCCATGGGATTAGAAAGCCTGAATGGATTGCTAAATACATAATTGGAGGGTTTTCACATTAATAAGACTATAAAACAACAAAAGTATTCTTATATCCTTTTTACATAAATTTACTAATTTAAGCCAGAGTTTTTAGGAATTAGTTCATACCATTCATTATATTCAAAATCATAGAAAGCAGTTCTATATTGTATACCTAGATAGTGTAATTCCTGGGGTATCTTAAGAATTCATACTTTTAAATTCACCTATTTAGTGATAGATTCAAGGACAAATATTTCACAGTGGGTAAGGGATGAATTCATTACACAATTAGGCTACCCAATGCATTGTACTCACCCTCATATGTTGAATGCCTTTGTGGAAAGGAAGTGCTCCTAAAGGTTATAGGGGAATCTATGGGAGTAAGTAGACTTTTATGGGCACAATTTAACTCAAAATATAAGCTTTTAATAGGATGGCACAGAAAGAGCATTAACTATAAAACATTTCTCCTTGAAAACTAGAATAAACTGTCCCAAATAAATAGAAGAATGAGGACAAAATTGGGGTGTACGATAGACATATAGCCAAGGCAATTCCTGCCTCTAGTATTAGAGAAATTTGATATCCTTTTTCTACTGATGGGATCTTCTCTAGAGTTTGACTCTTGATTGTCAGGTCCAATTCTTCGTTGAAAATGTAGCTGTCAAATTAAGTGAACACAGAATAGTATACTTGTCAGATCTCTGGGAAAGGAAAGATTTTAAAACCAAGCAAGATTTAGAGAAAATTACAAAATGTAAAACAAATTATTTTGATTATATAAAACTAAAAAGCTTTTATACAAACCAAAACAATGCAGCCAAGATCAGAAGGGAAACAACAAATTGGGAAAAAACTTTATAACAAAAACTCTGACAGGGGTCTAATTACTCAAATATACAAGGAGTTAAATCAATTGTATAAAAAATCAAGCCATTCCCCAATTGATAAATGAGCAAGAGAAATGAATATGCAATTTTCAGATAAAGAAATCAAAACTATCAAAAAGCACATGAGAAAGTGTTCTAAATCTCTAATAATTACAGAAATGCAAATCAAAACAACTCTGAGGTATCACCTCACACCTAGCAGATTGGCTAAAATGAAAGAAGGGGAGAGTAATGAATGCTGGAGGGGATGTGGCCAAATTGGAACATTAATGCATTGGTGGTGGAGTTGTGAACTGATCCAACCATTCTGGCTGGCAATTTGGAACTATACTCAAAGGGCTATAAAAGAATGCCTGCCCTTTGATCCAGCCATACCATTGTTGGGTTTGTACCCCAAAGAGATCATAGATAAACAGACTTGTACGAAAATATTTATAGCTGCACTTTTTGTGGTGGCAAAAACTGGAAAAGGAGGGTATGCCCTTCAATTGGGGAATGGCTGAATAAATTGTGTTATCTGTTGATGATGGAATACAATTGTGCTCAAAGGAATAAAGAACTGGAAGGATTCCATGTGAACTGGAGAGACCTCCAGGAACTGATGCAGAGTCAAAGGAGCAGAGCCAGAAAAACATTGTACACAAAGACCAATACACTGTGGTAAAATAGAATGTAATGGACTTAAATAGAATGTAATGGACTTCTGTACTAGCAGCAATGCAATGACCCTGGGCAATCCTGAGGGTCTTGTGGAAAAGAACGCTCTCCACATTCAGAGGAAGAACTACAAGAGTGGAAACAGAAGAAAAATAACTGCTTGAACACATGGGTTGATGCGGACATGGTTGGGGATGTAGACTCGAAACTACCACACCAATGTAACTATCAACAATTTGGAAATAGGTCTTGATCAATGACACATGTTAAAACCAGTGGAAATGTGCATCAGCTATGGGTGGGGGTAGGAGGTCAGGGAGTGAAGGGGAAAGTAAGGACATGAATCATGTAACCATGATAACTTTTCTAAAAAATAAAAATTATTAAAAAAAAGAAAAATTCATGACTGAAGTGATATAAAAAAAAGAAAATGTAGCTGTCATTCTTTCTAGATGTCAAGGGCAATTCTCCTTTAAACTAATTCTTCTCTTGAGAGCGTGAATTTCTCTACTCCCTCAACTGTGCCTCAAACTCTTGAACTGTAGGTTGGATAGCTCCTACTGAGCAAGTAGCTTTGTTGCTAGACAACGTGGCTAATGCTGGTGGAAGGAAGAAATTCTTCCCACTCATATCACACGCCACTACTCTTTGGATTAGGTACAGGGGTCACACTTCACAGAGCTATTCAGAGCTTAGACTGACTCAAACTTTACAAAAATAAATTTAAAAACTGCTTCCTCTGATTCCAGGGTTTAGAGACTTGGCTATTTAATGACTTTCAAGAAGATGACCAGTTTTTTAGTCACTCAATCACTAATTGCTCTTCTAATTCCATTAGAGAAAGCAGTATAATCTGCATAGGGGGACACAGAGCAGATGTACATTTTATTCATATATTAAAAGCTCATTATATCCATTATCTCACCTTTAATTTTTGTGACTACATCAACTTAGGATGGAGGACCAGAAGTCAAGTGTGAGTTGTGGAAGGAAATAGACTGGTCAAACATGAACTTAACTCAGGACTTAGCTCAGAATTTTCCAAACCTTTTAGCTCTCCAATTTCGCCTAACCTTTATGGCAAAAAGACTTTAAGGTACAAATTAAAGATCAAAATTATCACGATATTTTATAATACACTTCTTATACTTTTTTCAATGAAGACACATTTCACATAATACACATGTACAAGCAAAACGAATATAGAAAATTAACTTCAATTGGTGGAAATTCAATCCAGATTATTTAACATGGTTTTTGTCCACAAGGTCAAATTTAGGATTTGCACAGCATTGAACAGATGATTAAGTCATGGTCTGCTTGTGAAAGTGGTGGAAGGCTGTAATTAGTAAATGTATGGGTCATTGCTGCTGGTAGGAGAAGCTACAAGAGTGAATTGCTCTCTCTTTATTGTCAGGCAGCTGTCAGAAGCATTGAGGTGAGTTAACATGGAGAAGACCACCTAGTGATAAACAGAGATGGCAGAATAGGAGGACATGCAGCAAAATACACAGAGATGGTCTATCATGTAGAATTAGAATTCTGCTTTTAGAACCTAAGAGCATGTACCTTGCCCCCTTCTATCTCATACTCCTTTCTATTCTTAATTCCCTCTCCTTTTACCCCACAGCAATTCATGGTCACTTAGATGGAGAAGAGAGGTATTTGGGGGCTAAAGTTTCCCAGCTCTAATGTGAAGAAATGACCAAGAAGAAAGTCTGGCTTGGGAGGGGGGAAGTACCATGGATAAAACACTGGTCAAGGAGTCAGGAAATACCTGAATTTAAATCTGGCATCCAATCCTTACTAGCTATATGACCTTCAGCAAGGTATTTAACCTCTGCTGGCCTGTTTCCTCAACCATAAAATGAGGAAAATAATAGTACCTTTTTCCCAAGATTGTTGTGAGGATCAAGCAAGACAATATTTGTAAAGTCCTTATCATAGTACCTGGTGCAGGGTAAGTATTATAAAAATGCTTATTGTTATTATTGTTGTTGCTTTCTTATCATGTTACTATTATATGTGGAGTACTCATGCCTCAGGGGCTTAATAAGAAGCCTCAGAGGTGTCTCTATGTTCATATGTAAGTAACCTATAGTCCCAAAATCATACGTATTATATTTTTACAGTACGATATCAGTTCTTTGGTGTAAGGATTGTTTCACTTAGGTTTTTATATTCCCAGTGGCTAGGACAAAGTCTGTCACATAGCAACACTTCATCCTTACTTCTTGATCAATATTGATCATTATGTGATGTTCAACTGTATTGGAAACTCCATATAGGCAAGGGTATGGGTTGAGGAAAATGATAGAAGGTAGGATCAGTCTGCCATTATTGACAGGAAGAGGATCATGGCATGGATGAAGTAAATCATTGCATTATTTGCTTCATCTGAATGTGAAGTATACATTTAAATAATCCTTGTATAGAAATAAAAGTACTAAAACATGTGTTTCTTGATGTTATTTGTTTTGATAAATGCAATATAATAATTTGGGCTTCAAAAAGCTACATTATTGATTTTGTATTGTGTTTATTTTTAAATTTTCAGATGTTTGCATTGTTATAAAATGGGACATTTTCTTAATTTCATTTGAACAAAATACTGAGAAAATATTTTTAACTGAAATAAAATTTAAAATAAAAAGTATATGTCAATACAATTTTAATAATCCTTTTCTGACATTTTGTGATCCATATTTTCTCTCTCTCTGTTATGCATTTCAACTTCCCCAAGACTGTAGGTAACATGATATAAGTCGTACATGTGTACCATCTTCATGATGTTATGAAAGAAGATACATATGGATTGCACTAGAGAAAAATTTATGAAGGAAATAAAGTGAAGAATGGTATGCTTCATGTGTATATTGTCTAGGGAAAAACATTAAGGGGTTTGACTTTTTCCCTTAAGCGTGGGTGGTTGCTACATCAATGTTTAGAAACTACTAGCTTAATAGATCAGATTAGCTTCTGGACTTTCAAACAGATCATGACTGTCCAAAGAATAATGAGAAAAAGAACACATATACTTTGATGAGTTGGGAGGGCTCTAGAAAAGGGTCTTTTTTGGAAAGGAGAAAAACAAAGTTAGTAACTTAAAATGTGTATTTGGAAGGCTAACAATGGATGCCCTCTTAAATGAAAATGCAATTACAATTGAAGGCCCAAAAGTCCTGTAAAACTGATGGGAATGGAGATTCTAAGAGAAGGCAGGAAAATGCTACTAGATGGGAAGTTTACTAAGTATGATTTTTATTAACTTTATGGTTTTGATAATATACAAATAATCCACTGAGTTTTCCCTCCTAGTCTTTAACAGCAGTTTTGGGGTTTTCATATCTCATATTACTAAACTCTTCATCACTCCTTTAGAGAAAGTATGGGGACAAAATATTTGGGATGACATCAATTTTCCACAAAGGGAAAGATATTGAGAAAGTTGAAGATTGGGATTTGCACATAGGGGGTATATTCTTGCTTTAATGCATCTTTTTGCTTTCCCTGTTTCTGATGTTATGAATAGGGAGGGCATTGATAAACTGAATCAAATAGGAAGTTTAAGCATGACTTGTGGAAATTACCAGAAAAAGAGCCAGAAGGAGTGTTAGGTAGGAAAATGTCACATATCCAGTGAACAGAGCAAAGAAAGCCTGGTGCAGAGTAGCTTTATAGCTCTCAGAGGAGACATTGGGCAGCTAGATTTGGAGTTCAGAAGACCTACATTTGAATCCTAATTCACATATTTACAATGTGATCCCAGAGAACTTCTCCCAGCTTCAGTTACCCAATTTCTAAAATGAGGGGTCTGGACTTCATTGACTATATGATCCTTTGATTATCACAGTTACCAATCCAGAATTATCCAATGTTTTAATATGCCAAATGATTCTGTTAAGCTTGGAAAACAGAATAGAAATTTCCTCAGATTAGCTGGAAAGTAATCCATTTTATCTGTATCTCTATAACAACAATCCAGTCTGCTGCTCAGTCTGCTAGTTTTCTTTCTCTCTATTTAAATTTTTGTTAAATTTATATTCAAAGTCATATCATGACTTAAATGCAAATTCTTATTATAATTTATGGGTAGTTAGTGAAAAGATAAATAGTATACTCGGATTATATATATATATATTGGTTAAGTAATCATTAATAAATTCTAAGAAAATATTGTACCCTTTTGTCCCATTTTCTGACAATCACTTTCTGAAAAAAAAACATCTATATGGAAATGCCTTCAAACTGTGACCAAATGTTGAGCACACTGTTCTCTGTGGGATTCTGATTTAATTCTTGACATATATGAAAATGCAATCACAAATTGGAGAGGAGGGAATGGGAAGTTTTACCTAAATTTCTCTGTCCATTACAGTTAAAAAAGCAAATAGCAATAAATATGGTTTGGATTACTCAATATACCAGACAAAAGGATATATCCTAGCCTTTATTTTACTTTTAAATAGACCAAACTACTAGCAAGAAGTTTTTTCACTAATATGTCATCTAGCATTTACTAGCATAATTCATTCCACCTAAGGGATCCCAAATGGACGTCATTCATGTGCATAATGTTTGGAATTTTGGGATATTTGTTTTAGCAATTTTGTTGGCCATTCCTTTACTATATGAATAGGCTCTGTGATAGTTACTTATTTTCTCTAATTGAAAAATGTATAATTCCCCCAGACTCATCCCTCCTCTCCAGAAAAAGAAATCTCCACGAGGTGCTTTCACAGCATCTAAAATTGCTATATTATTCACCCATTGGGGTTAAAGAAATGAATACCTCTATGAATGTTAGCTCAAGCCTTTCATCTCCAATTGGACAATAATTGTTTATTTCTTTGATTTGGCTTTTTTGCAATAATTGCTATTTATTTTTCTTATCTTCCAGTCCTTTCTCTTACCCATTTCACTGTTGCTAAAAGCAAATGCCTACTGAAATCCACCAGGAACCTTTCTACATGGAAGTTAGTTGGCACAGTAGAAAGAGTGCTGGGCTTCATAACATACTTGAGGGTAGATGATATTATCTCTATTTTACAGATGATGAAACTGAGATAAACAGAGTAAATGCCTTGGTAAGGGTCACATTGCTAGCAAATGTTGGAGGTCATATTTGAATTCAGATCCTACTCCTATACCTTATCCACTGTACTACTAGCTGCCCATAAGTTGGGAATATTATGTTGTTATTCAGTCATTTTTCAGTCATGTCCAACTCTCAGTGAGCTCATTTGGGGTTTTCTTGGCAAAGATACTGGAGTGGTTTGTCATTTCCTTCTCCACATTATTTTACAGATAAAGAACTAAGGCAGAGTGGGTTAGGCAACTTGCCCAGGGTTGCATAGCTAATAAGTGTCTAAGGCTAGATTTGAACTCAGGCAGATGAGAATTTCTATTTCTAAGTCCATTGTACTAACTATCTATTCCCAACAGGGAATACAGAAAAGACTAAATATACATTTCACCTAATGAATAACTTTGTCTAATGCTGACCTTGTACATATATGAACACTTTTTTCATTCCTAGATAATTATTAAATTCATTGAAATTTCTAGTTATAGGACATGGAAATATGTATATGTATGTGTATATGTGAAAATGTATTTATGTATATATAATAGAGAGATAGTAGATAGATGTACCTACAGAGAGGCAATAGAGAGATATAGTATTCACTACTATAGTCTAGGCATTCTATTAAGTGAGAAGGATACAAATACAAAGAAAATAGGTTTGACCATGACTGCAAGAGGCTTATATTCTAAAGGGAGAAGTTAATATTTAAAAGGTAGCTATAGTTAATCAATCAACAAGCATTTATTAAACACTTTATGCTAAGCACTATAATGGTACTGGGTCTACAAAGCCAAAAATAATATTGCCTGCTCTACAGGAACTTACACTCTAATGGAGAAAGATAACATATAAAGTGGACCTGGAAGGCATACAGGCACAGCTTATGATAACTCTGGCTAGGGAAAGTGGTAAAGGGCTAAGATCTAGGCAAGATAAGATGAAAATCCCACTATCATATCCCTGCTTTGCACCAGAGTCAGAGTCTAAATTTCTACTAGGGAAGGATGGGGATGAAGGCTGAAATGGTGCCACTATGGTAGGGATTTTGGTCATAAATATTTTTGTACCCAGATAACATTGAGGTTAAGAGGGAAAAAACCAAAAGAAAAAATCCACTAAACCTGAGCTTCTAAATCAGCCACTTTTAACCAAGAAGAATACTGTCAGAGATGGAAGAGTCCTGAGAATCCAATCCATTTTTTTTAATTTTAGTGATGAGACTACTTATCTAGCCTATTAGGATCTTTAAAGGGCAAGAGAATGTGCATGGTCTCACTTTCTGAAGGTATGAGGTATATGTTGTTGATTCAGTTATAAAGAACATTTAAAGGCAAAAATCAGAATGTGTTCAGTACCACATTAATACTTTTCAGGCTATCCTTTTTAAATACCAGTCATAAGAGAGATCCAAAAGTAGGGCTACCTTGAGATTTGATGAATTTCCAAATAACAGAAATCTTTGAGTGGATGTTGAATGATGCTAGTCAGCAGAGAAGATTCCTAGTTATATACAAGGTGGATTAGTTGAGCTTATGTCCTTTTACACTCTGAAATCCTATAATTCTATGAACAACCTAATGTTATGATTTTTCCAGCTCTTCGAGATTTGCCACAAATGTGAATTTGTAAGATTTCCAAATAAACGGATCTGACCTGACAAATTCTGAATCATTATATCAGTAGTAAGTGGGCTCTGAGGGACATAGCAATAGTCTCTCATAGGGTTTAAGTGCCAAAAGTGGCAACTTTACACTTAAGTCCATTTTTCTCTATAAAAATATTATAGGATGATCTTTTCTTTCAAATTGACATTAAAAAACTCCAATCTAGGAGATTAGTAGAGCAAAAATCATATCAATTCACTTCCACAAGAGATACTTAGTAGGTTCTTACCAAAATATTTTTCAGAGCCCTTATCTATTTTAAATGACAACTGTTTGTTTTTTTTTAATAGCAAATTCACTCAGTGTTAGATCAGCTATATTCACTACCTCTCCAGTACCTTTTCCCTACATCCTACTCTAGGAAGCTGATGTTCCCAAATCAAATCCCACTGGGGTGGAAAATAACTTACAAAGCCAGCCAGGAGAGCTATCTCTGTCACATCAATACAGTTATTAAATGATAAATAATAAGCACAGCTGGAGCATCCTTCAACCAAGGACCTAAAAGAGGTTTAAGAGCATTAAATTGTTAAACTCTAAAAACAACTCCATGACTTCCTGGATTATTACTCCCATTTAGTTTGGCAACTCCATTCATTTGGGTCAATATATGATTGAATCCTGATTCATTTTTGCATAAACAATTTTAATTCTATGATGTTCTCTTCCAAGATATGTAAAAACAGCAAGTCATAATGAACAGCTAAAGATAACTTGGACTTCATTTAATTAATTCAAGATTATTATTAAATATTAACAGAAGTAAACTTGTTACTGCCAAAACATATTCAATACCATTATCAACTGGGAAACAAGATTATTTAGCGTCTAACAAAGACATTACAGTCTGACCTCATGTCGTGTATGAAATGATTCATTAATGTTTCATTTTCTAAAATGAACATTAATATATGGAGCCACCTTTTGATTCATATTAGTACTTTATTTCAAATAGGAAAATATTTAGGAGCAAAACATAATATAAATCATACTTAAGAATCCTAAAATCTACTTCAAAGAACATTCTACTTTTGATTAAGTACGATTTATTTTCATTTAATTCTCCCACACAAACCTGAAAGTTATTCAATGTGGAATCAATCTACATGGTTATTGAACACTCATTTATTAAAATAGACTGTTAATTCTCATTTCTGTTTTCAATTTGACTCCATGGAACCTCAATTTTTCAACAGCTACACTGGTTATGCCATTATTCCAGAAATTAAAGAAAGTCAGATGGTGATATTTTCCCATATTTTAAGCTAAGCAAAGGGTCCTTAATTTGTACAGAAGTGTAAATATTTTAAATGTATCATTGAAATGCTAGGTGTCAGTAAAATTTGTTGACCAGATGATCAAATGATATAAAAAGGCAGTACAAAATATAGAGAGACTGAGTCTTCTATCCAGTTAATGTCTTGCAAATCACTGGCAAGACATTTTCTCTCTCTCATTCTCAGTTTTCCTATTTCAAAATGGGGATAATAACATTTGCACTATCAATCTCACAAGGTTATTGTGAGGAAAATACTATAAAAGTACTATATGAATGCAATCTATTATAATGATAATCTAATGTTGCTAATCATTTGTCACAAACTTCAAATAATTTCTTAGGGACACCAGGACAATTATGTGGCTTAAGAGGTGAAAAGTGGAAAATGCCCAAATATTCTAACAAAGATCTCAAAAAAATCTCCATTATTTTTCCTGTGCTCACTCCAGCTAAAACTGATTATTGCCCAAATCTTGACTTCTATTCAAGAACTGATGATGATAAGAATTGTAATACTCCTCAGAAAACATCTGGATCAAATTATGTCTGAGAATTTCCTCTATAACAGTCCACAAATTGATCAGTCCGCATGCTCTTGGAGGCTTTTCATGAGAGGTAACCTAGTGCTTTCCCAAGTAGTCTCTTCTTCCACATAGCCCTAATGTTTAGAAAATTTCTCAACATTATGAGTCTAAATCTTTCTCTTTGAAACTTTTATACTTGTTCCCAGTTGTGTTCTGAGGCTAATCAGAACAAATTGAATTACTCTTCCTTAAGGAAGTACTCAAAGGCAGTACTCAAAGCTTGGACCTTAAACATATACGAATGGATGAATAGATGAATAAATAAAAATAAACGAATGATTAATTTCACTTTTCTCCAAAATAACATCCACATTTCCTTCCTATGATTCTCAGATGGAAAGATGTCAAGGTCCTTTTCCATCTCTGTTGCCTTTCCTTTTTTTGCTTATCAAAGTCTTTCCCAAAATTTATTGCACAGAATTGAGCACTATACAATAGGTATTATCTGATCAGGGCAGAATAAAATAGTGCAATCATTTCTATAGTGCTGAATAGTATGCCTCTCTTAATGGAGACTAAGCTTTCATTCACTTCTTTGCCTGTCATATCAGACTGTTGGATTTTATTTAGCTAAAATCCACTAAAATCAATGATATTTTCTAGATAAACTTCTTTCTTGCCACAGCTTTCATTCTCATTCTTATGAAGTGATTTTAAAAATTTTGGTGTAAGACTTTACACTTATCTCTATTAAGTTGCATCTTCTTAGATTAGGCTCAATGGCTTAACTGTTGAGATCTTGTTATTTAATTTGAGCTCCTTTTACCTCATGCCATCAGCTTTGAAAACAATATATTTCTCTTTAATCTAGAACCTATCAACTCCTTAATAAATCTATGTCAAGATTTAAACCTGTTTTCTTCTCATAATATTTTCATCTTCTGATCCTTTTGTTTCCAAGTGCCACATCCTCCTCGGAAAGATCAAGGGACTTTCCCCCCAGAATTCATACAGTGTGAGCTCAAATGACACTGTTTACAGTGCAAAAATCCTTCTATTCATCTCATTGACTACCATATTCACAATAGAAGGTAGTCAAAACTTTTTCCAATTATCAAAACTCCATCTCCACAAATTTCAGAAGCTGACCTTACTTCCTAATTTGCTCAGACCAGATTTATATAATTTCCCTCAACACCTTCAAAATCATGAGAATTTTGTGCCTTCACTGATGTACTCTTTCCTCCTCCAGCCTCAAAAGAAGAGAAGCAATCCTCTTTGATAATGTTTTTTTCGTTTTTATTACAGACATAAAAGAAACAATTCAATATACAAATGAAAAATACTCAGTACATCAGTAGTCATTCTTTCTCCACAGCAATCATCTACAATCTCTGATGCCCCAACAAACATGTTGAAGGGACTTGGAGTTGGCAATGATCTTGGCACCACATACACCTGTATAGTAGTCTTCCAACATGAGAAAGTGGAGATCATTGTTAATGACCAAGGAAATAGGACCACCCCAAGCTACGTTGCCTTCATCAACACAGAACATTTAATTGATACTGCTGCAAAGAATTAAGTTGCAACGAAACCCACCAACACAGTCTTTGATGCCGAATGTCTGATTGGATGCAGATTTGATGATGCAGTTGTAAAGTCAGCCATGAAGCACTGGTCCTTTCACAGTGATAAGTGATGCAGGCAGGCCTAAGGTCCAAGTGGACTACAAAATGGAAGACCAAACATTTCTTTCCAGAAGAAGTGGCATCTAGGGTTTTAACCACGATGAAAGCAACTGCTGAAGCTTAACTTGGGAAGGCTGTCACAAATCCTGTTGTCACAGTACCAACCTACTTCAAAGATTCCCAATGTCAGGCCACAAAAGATGGAACCATCACTGGTCTCAATGGACTTGAATCATCAATGAGTCAAGTGTTGCTGTTATTGCTTATGGTTTAGACAAAAAAAGTTGGTGTTGAAAGAAATGTGTTGATCTTTTAGGTGGTACCTTTGATGTCTCCATCCTTACCATTGAAGATGGCATCTTTGAAGTCAAGTCAACAGCTGTGAAACACCCACTTGGGTGGAGAGGACTTTGACAACATCATGGTCAACCACTTCCTTGCCAAATTCAAGAAAAAGGACAAGAAAGACATCAGTGAGAACAAGAGGGCTGTCTGCCATCTGTGTAAGGCTTGTGAACATGCAAGGCAAACCCTGTCTTCCAATGCACAGGCCAGTATTGAAAGTTATTCTATGAAGGTATTGACTTCTACATCTCTATTACTCTTTACTAATTACTTACTTTGAAGGGCGGAATGCTGACCTCTTCCATGACATACTGGACCCTATAGAAAAGACCCTTAATGATGACAAGCTAGATAAATCACAGATTCATGACATCATCTTGGTAGGTGGTTCCACTCAGAATCTCCCAAATCCAGAAGCTTCTGTAGAACTTCTTCCATGGCAAGGAGGTGAATAAGAGTATCATTCCTGATGAGCCTATTGCCTATAATGCAGTTTTTCAGGCTGCAATTCTGTCAGAGACAAAACTGAGAACCTACAGAACTTATTGCTGCTGGATGTCACTCCTCTTTCCCCAGGAATTGAAACTGCTGGTGGAATTATGGCAGTTTTGATCAAACACAATACCACAATTCCCACCAAATAGACTCAGACTTTTACCACCTACTCTGAAAACTAACCTGGTGTGCTTATTCAGATTTACAGAGATGAGAGAGCAATGACAACGGATAATAACCTATTTGGCAAGTTTGAGATCACAGGAATTCCACCCCCTGCCCTGAGGAGTGTCCCTCAAGTTGAAGTAATATTTGTCATTGGTGCAAATGGTGCCCTCAATGTCTCTGCTGTGGATAAGACCACAGGCAAGGAGAATAAGATCACCAATACCAATGTCAAAGGTTACCTGAGCAAAGAAGACATTGAGTATCTGGTCCAGGAGGCTGAAAAGTAAAAGGATGAAGATGAGAAGCAGAGAGAAAAGGTGTCTGCCAAAAATTCTCTTGAGTCTTATGCTTTTAACATTAAAGCAACTATTGAGGATGACACACTGCGAGGCAAAATTGGTGATAAAGACAAACAGAAGATCTTTGACAAAGGCAGCAAAATAATCAACACACTGGATAAGAGCCAGACCGTTGAAAAGGAAGAATTTGAGGATTAACAGAAAGAATTGGAGTTCTGCAACCCCATCATCACCAGCTGTGCCAGAGTACAGGGGCCATGCCTGGTAGATTACCAAGGTGATGAAGCAGCCCCTAACATTTAGAGGTGCTTTTTCTGCGCCTACCATTGAAGAGATCAACTAAACATAACAGAAGATAGAGTATTCCACAGAGCTTTCCAAAAATTTTTAAGGAAAGAAACAACATTGCATTTTATCAGTACCATAAACAAGGGGAAATACAATTCTTATTTTGGAGAATAAAATCTATTTAAAAATTGGCACCATAAAAAAGTGAAAACAATAGATTTAGCTTCTTGATCATATTCCCTCCTTAAGGACCTTATTGTCACCAATCATATGCCTACTCTCTTCATGCTCTACTTCTTTGTTTCTCTTTTTTGGTTTCTTCTCCTCTACCTAAGTTCCAATCAATCCAACAACAGCTTTAAGTTCCTAACATGTACAAGCCACTGTTTTAACTAACAGAGATAAATATTGTCATTGCCTTATACTAACTTGTGGACTAGCTAGTGGAGACAACATGGACATAAGAATAGAATAGATACAAGATGATCTGGAATGGAGATGGGGAAAGGTTTCCTATGGAAAGGGGCACTCAGGCTAAGTTTTTAAGGCATCAAGAAATTCTGAGAGATGGAGTTAAGAAAGGACTGTGCTGGGATAAGGGATACAGGGATAAGATCCAGATAGTAGACAGGCTGGAGTCAAGAGATAAAGTGATATGTAGGAAGCATGCATATACATAAATGTGCATGTATGATTATATGTGGATATATATACATGCATATATGTATTCATGTGTATATGACAGTCAGTGAGTCAATAAACATTTACTAAGTACCTGTTATGTGCTAGACACTATACTAAAAATGGAATGTATAAGTACATACATGCATGTCTGCTTATATGAGTATGTTTCAATATACAACATACCATTTATATGGCCAGAGAGAGAAAAAAGTAACAGGAGAAAGAAAGAGAAAAAGAGAAGAAGGAAGGAAGAGAGAGGGAGAGAGAGAGAGAGAGAGAGGCTTTAAAGCTTTATATAATGTTACATATTATTATTTTTACCTCTGCTATACTCTCTACAGGGTCTTATCACATCTCAGACAATAATTATAATAATCTTTCAATGCCAATCTCTCCTCATTCCAATATATTCTATCTATTAATAACAGAGTAATTGCCCAAGAATACAACCCTGGTTTTTCTTATTATTTAAAAACCTTAAAGGTTCTTTGCTTTCTATTAATAGAGTCTAAGTTCTTAGTAATAGATATGTAGACCTAGAAATAGGTCTAGCCTAGCCATTTCATTTACAGATGAGCTATCAGAAAACAGGAAGGGTTAAGTGACTAGCTCAAGCTCATACAGGTAGTAAGTGGGATATAAACTTAAGTTCCAAGACTCCAAGTTTAATGTTTTGTCCATTTTCTTAGCCTAACATCCAAGGCTCCACATTGTGACTGCAACCTGATTTTCTAGCTTTATTCTTTAGTATTCCTTATCATGCCAACCTTCCCACCCTTCTCTAACTCCCTGTATTTGTTCATCCCGTCTGTCAGAATCCAACCAAAAATCTTGGCTTATTGAATTCCTCTCTATTCTTTAATTGCTAGTTCAAATACAGACTTACATAGGTAAGATATTGTAGGCTCATTTCCCAACTGCCACAATCAAATGAATATCACAATAAACTGAGTCAAATTATTTTTTTGGTTTGGCAGCATGTATGAAAGTTATGTTTACACTATACTGTTTATTAAGTCTACAGTAGTATTATGCCAAAAATTGTATATATCTTAATTTAAAATACTTTATTACTAAAAAATGTTAATCCTTACTTGATATTAATGGCTACTGACTGATCAGGGTGGTTACTGAAGTTTGGGATGGTAGTGGAAATTTATTAAAGTAAGGCAAAAATGAAATTTGCCACATTGATTAACTATTCCTTTTTGAGGTTGCTAATTGACCTAATTTCAATATTATTGTGTTTCAAGGAATAGAGAGGTTGAGTGAGGAGAGAGATGGGAATAGCTGGTCTATGGTGAAGTCAGAAGACCATAACATTTTATCAATTAAGTTCAATGCCTTATATAGGCATGGTTTGTGGTGCCCCAAAACAATTACAATAATAACATTAATGATCACAGATCACTTTAACAAGTATAAGAACAATGAAAAAGTTTGAAATACTGAGAGATACCAAAATGAGACAGACACATGATGTGAGGACATGTTATTGGAAAAAATAGCTCCTTAGACTTGTTCCATGAAAGGTTGCCACACAGCTTCAATTTATAAAAAATCCAGTATCTGCCAAGAACAAGTTGAAGCACAGTCCAAGGAAGTATATCTGTACCTTTGTGGGAATTTCCCATATTCCCCCAGCCAATTCTATGATTCTTCCTTGAGAATTTCTGGTTCATTTTAGGAAAATATAATACTTCATGTTACCCTGTGAGTCCTGGAGCTGGAGTCAGGAAGATTTGAGTTCAAATTCTGCCTCAGACACTTATCTAGCTGTGGGACCCTGGGCACACTTTTTTTTTAATCATCTCTCAAACTCAGTTCCTTCATCTATAAAACAAGTATTTTAACTGCCCATATCTCCTAGGGTTGTAATAAAATATCCTGGAGATAATAATTTGAAGGTATTTCATGAGCCTTAAAATGCCATATAAATTGTAGGTATTATTAACTTCATTGCAATACTCTATTTTATATTTAAATTTTTATCCATATTTAACTACCCTATAAGGTTGTAAATCCTTTAAAGGCTGGGTCAGAATTTCAGTCTTCTTTGGAATCCCAGATCCTATTAAAGGTACCTCACATGCAGATGTAAAAATAAAGTCTGTTTCCTTTATATTATTATATACATATGTATGTGGCAGTCAGTCAATAAAAAATTGTCCAACACCTATTATGCTCTATGCTAAATACTGGAATGTATAAGATACTTATTTGCATGTGTTTAAATGTATGGATATATTCATATATATATGTACACATATATATATATATATACACACACATATAAATAAAATCATTAGATGCCCAAAGGGAGAAAATGGAAAAAAAGAGGAAGAAGGATAGAGAGAAGGAAAAAGAAAGAAGAAGGTAGAGAGAGAGACAGCTTTAGATTTTGGGAATACTTTGTACTAGGCTCCTAATAAAGGTTGAATTTAGTTTTTCCCTCTTCAACTAGCCCAAATACTGTGTTGTGTGCTTGGAGGGAGTGAAGGAGGGAGAAAGAGAAAGGAAGAGATCAGGGATAGAGAGGGTCATGTCTCTTCTTCCCTTACTCTTTTCTCTAACTACAAATCTAGGTCTCTTAAATCTCACCTCTGCATCTATCTCCCAGGAGGAATTTACTTGAACTCATTAGATTCCCCCTTTAGCCAGATGGTATGAGTCTGGAGACCAGGTGTGGGAGGTGAGGGAGATGTGACTCTACATGAGTCAAGACAGGCAGACCTCAGAAAAACTGATTTAAACTTCTTTCAAGAGATGATGTTAGGGGAACATTTGAGCTCCTCTGCTGTTCTCTTGTCTGCACAGAATCTCTTTTTCTGAATCAAAGTTCATCTCTGGCTCTCAAGTGAAGCTTGGTCCCTAGCTAGGTAGATTCTTGTGAGTGAGAATATGGTGTCTGAGTAATTCTTTAGTCTTTATTTAGTCTCTCCATTTGTCTCTTTTATTGTTGCCAAATTTGGACATCCCTGTGCTCAGCCATAAGGTCTTCTCCTCCATTCACCAGGAGCTGGGACTGAAAGCCTTTAAACTGCAGAGCACAGCTTGAGGCCAAACTTTACATGAATTTATTCCAGTATGTTTCTGACCCTGATATTTTCCCTTCCTTCTCTGTTCTCACCCCTCTCTCCCCTGGATTTTTTCTTTCTGAAATTATTGCTATTTGAGTTGTCTTTCCTTGTAAAAAAAGGTAATTTCTACCCCACTCCGGCTTTGTGAGTTGAGGTAGTGACATTTTGTTTTTTGTTCAAATATGCAA
Source organism: Gracilinanus agilis (assembly GCF_016433145.1). Classification (NCBI taxonomy): domain Eukaryota; kingdom Metazoa; phylum Chordata; class Mammalia; order Didelphimorphia; family Didelphidae; genus Gracilinanus; species Gracilinanus agilis. The sequence goes on from NC_058130.1 coordinate 549,493,029, forward strand.
CAAATCATCCAAGTTAGAAGTTGTGTGATCACAAAGTTAAAGATATGAGTTTATTCTTCCCCAATAATCAGGAAGGATGAAAACATAAAATCATAACGTGTGAGAGAAACACTGGGATATATTCAGTTCAATTCAATATTTATTAAATGTTTACTAAGTGCCAGGCACAGTGATAAATTCTGGGGATGAAAAATGAAGCAAAAGATAGTTTTTGCCCTCCAGGAGCTTCCATCTTACTAGAGGAGACAACATGAAAACAAATACATATGAACCAAGTTTGTACATAATAAATATGAAATAGTTAAAAGATAGAAAGCAACAAAAAGGAAAATGATAGATAATGTAGGAGACATCAGAAAATCAGAACATTAATACACTGTTGGTGGAGCTGTGAATTGAAACAGCTAGTCTGGAGTGCAATTTGGAACCATGCCCAAAGGGCCATAAAACTGTGCAAACCCTTTGACCCAATCATACCACTACTAGATCTACATCCTAAAAGGATCAGAGATAAAATACACATAGCAACATTTTTAGTGATGGCAAAGAATTAGAAACAGTATGGATGCCTATCAAATGGGGAGTACAAGTTGTGGTATATGATGGTGATGAAATACCATTGCACTATAAGATATGATAATTCCAAAAAAAAAAAAACAAACAAAAAAACCTGGAAAGGCTTACATGAAATGATGCAAAGTAAAGTGAGCAGAACTGGGAGAATATTGTATAGAGTAACAGCAATAAAGTACAATGATCAACTATGAATGACTTAACTATTATCAGGAATGCAAGGATCCAGGACAACTCTAAGGAACTTAATTAAAAAAAAGGCTGTCTACCACTACAGAAAGAATTGAGAGTCTGAATGCTGATTAAAGAAAACCAATTTTAATTTTATTTCCTTCATGAGTTTTTTCTTGCAAAAACAGTATATGTTTTCTTTTACAACATGATGAACATGGAAACATGTATTACATGAAATAATTTATATCATATTACCTACTGTCTCAAGGAGAGAGAAAGAGAGGAGGGAAAGAACATGGATCACAAAGTGTCAGAAAACAATGATTAAAATTTGTATCAACATATAATTGGCAAAATATAATAAAAAAGGCAGAAAACACTGAATTAAGAGGTGTTAAGGAAGACTTTCTGTAGCAGGTGAGCTTTTAGTTGGGACTTAAAGGAAGCCAGGGAGGTCAGTAATCAAAGAAAAGGAAGGAGAACATTCCAGGAATGAGAGAGCAAAAAACTAAAGCCCAGATGAAGAGATGGAGTGTTTTGTTCATAATCCAAGATGTCAGTGCCAAAGAGTACATGTTGAGGAATAAAGGTATAAAGAGACTGGAAAGGTAGGAGGGTGGATAGTGATTTACCTTAGCAGTTTGAAAGGGGCTGGGTGGCATTTCTTCTTTAAAAACTGATTAACTGTGCAATCATGAGTGCCTAGATGAAACTATTTCTTGATTTGTTCCCCTATAAAATGAGATAAAAATACCTATAATATTATAATAACTCACGGATTTATTGTAAAGCACATAGGAGATGGAATATGTAAAGCATTTTTCAAATCTTAATTTTAAAGACTTCAAGATTCAAAGTGCCTTAGGAGTTATCTATTGAATTTCATCATTTTATAGTTAAGAAAAAAAATGGTACTCAGATAGGTTTAGTGACTTACTAAATTTCACACAGGTAATAAGTAGCAGTGTTACTATTTGTGCTTGAGTCCTCTGACCCCAAATCAAAAAAAATTTTTTTCATTTGCACTATATGGCCTAAGTGGCTAGTGATTGAACAAAAGAACAGTAAAAGTCATAACTATAATTGAAACCATAGATCTCTCTCTCTCTCTCTCTCTCTCTCTCTCTCTCTCTCTCTCACACACACACACACACACACACACACACACACACACACACACACACACACACACGTCATGTCCCAAAGAGATGAATTGTTTCCCCCAAAGTTAGCTGGTTACTACTGTGAACAGTGAATCAAAATTTCTTTGTCTATAAATCAGCAATTTGAAAACTAATCAGTCAAAAACTTAAACACCCCTACTTAACACTAAGAGAGTTTAAAAGTTACTTACTAAAGTCAGTGACAACTCCAGAGGTGACTGCCCTGCCCCTGGGCAGTCCTAGGCAAATTGAAAGACTGCAATTGGTTCCTGTAAAGTGGAGGAAAGGACAGGAAGTGACATGGAAAATGGACTATAAAAAGTCCTGAGGCAAGGCAGTACTCAGGGGGAAATTTATATCCTTGAGTGCATATATTAACAAATTAAGGATGGCAGAGATTAATGAATTGGGCATGCAACTCAAAAAATTAGAAAGCGAGCAAATTAAAAATCCCCAGATGGAAACTAAATTAGAAATACTAAAAATCAAAGGAGAAATTAATAAAATCAAAAGTAAAAGAACTATTGAATTAATAAGTAAGACTAGAAGCTGGTACTTTGAAAAAACAGATAAAATAGACAAAGTACTAGTCAAACTAATAAAAAAAAGGAAAGAAGAAAACCAAATAGACAGTATCAAAGATGAAAAGGGAGACCTCACCTCTAATGAAGCGGAAATTAAGGCAATCATTAAAAACTATTTTGCCCAATTATATGGCAATAAATATAACAATTTAGGAGATATGGATGAATATCTACAAAAATATAAACTGCCTAGATTAACAGCAGAAGAAATAGAATACCTAAATAATCCCATATCAGAAAAAGAAATTGAACAAGCCATCAAAGAACTCCTTAAGAAAAAATCACCAGGGCCTGATGGATTCACAAGTGAATTCTATCAGACATTCAAAGAGCAACTAATCCTAATACTATACAAATTATTTGATATGATAAGCAAAGAAGGAGTCCTACCAAATTCCTTTTATCACACAAATATGGTACTGATTCCAAAGCCAGGGAGATCAAAAACAGAGAAAGAAAACTACAGACCAATCTCCCTAATGAACATAGATGCAAAAATTTTAAATAGAATACTAGCAAAGAGACTCCAGCAAGTAATTAAGAATCATCCACCATGATCAGGTGGGATTTATACCAGGAATGCAAGGTTGGTTCAACATTAGGAAAACCATCCACATAATTGACCATACCAACAGTCTAACAAACAAAAATTACATGATCATCTCAATAGATGCTGAAAAAGCCTTTGACAAAATACAGCATCCTTTCCTATTGAAAACACTGAAAAGTATAGGAATCGAAGGACCTTTCCTAAAAATAATAAACAGTATATATACCTAAAACCATCAACAAACATCATATGCAATGGGGATAAATTAGAAGCCTTCCCAATAAGATCAGGAGTAAAACAAGGATGCCCATTATCACCTCTATTATTCAACATAGTACTAGAAACACTAGCAGTTGCAATTAGAGAAGAAAAAGAAATTGAAAGTATCAAAATAGGCAAGGAGGAGATTAAGCTACCACTCTTTGCAGATGACATGATGATCTACTTAAAAAATCCTAGAGAATCAACTAAGAAGCTTGTAGAAATAATCAGAAACTTTAGCAAAGTTGCAGGATACAAAATAAATGCACATAAATCATCAGCATTCCTATACATTTCCAACACACTAGAGAAGCAAGAAGTAGAAAGAGAAACAACATTTAAAATCACCTTACACTATATAAAATACTTAGGAATCTATCTACCAAAACAAACACAGCAATTATATGAAAACAACTACAAAACACTTTCCAAACAAATAAAACTGGATCTAAACAACTGGAAAGCCATTGATTGCTCATGGGTAGGCCGAGCTAACATAATAAAAATAACAATTCTACCCAAATTAATTTACCTATTTAGCGCCATACCTATCAAGCTACCAAAAAACTTCTTTACTGAATTAGAAAAAACTATAACAAATTTCATTTGGAATAACAAAAGATCAAGAATATCAAGGGAAATAATGAAAAAAAAATGTGAAGGAAGGGAGCCTAGCAGTACCAGATATTAAACTATACTATAAAGCAGCAGTCATCAAAACAATATGGTACTGGCTAAGAGATAGAGAGGAGGATCAGTGGAATAGACTTGGGGTAAATGACATCAGCAAGACAGTGTATGATAAACCCAAAGAGCCCAACTTTTGGNTGACTCCAAATCTAGAACTCTATTCATAATGCTACCCAGTCAAGTAGTTTAATATTATAACTGAGAAAATTCATTTTAATTAGTAAAGGTGGTATCTGAACTGATTCTAAAAGGAAGATTGAGGACATGGGGATTTATTTTTTGGAATTCATGGTAGAAGAAGATGACATTTTGAGTTTAGAGGGAAAAGAGTGTTATACATTGAGTATACTGCAAAGTGAGGAAAGAGGATATATGAAATAAGTCTAGAAAAGTAGAATAGAGATTCTTAAGGGTTTTAAATGGTAAGAAAAGTTTAGTACTTTCTACACTAGAATCTGTTTTATACTAGAATCGATAAGGAACTACTGAAGTCTTGTGCAAAGGGATGCCATGATTAGACATACTATATCAGAATATCATACTTAACTATATATATTTATATATATATACATATATATATATGGGTGTGTGTATATATAGTTACAAAATTTTATACACACAATTATGTATGATTTAAGTGATTTAGGAAGATTATATTGACAGTTATGTGGAGGATGAATTAGCTAGCAGAAAGACTGAAAATAAGGAGACCAATTAGGAGGCTATTGTAATAATCTAGAAAAGAAAGGGCCTAAACCATGATAGTGGCTATATTATTGTTAAGAAAAAAAAACAGATAAAAAGATGCTGTGGAGGAAAGGGTGACAAGAAATGAAAGTTAATTGTATATGTGGGGATACAAGGGAGTGGGTAAAACTGAGATTGATTCTTAGGTTATAGACATTGATAACTGAGAGGATGACAGTGTGGTAGCCTTAAAAGAAATAAAAAAGGTTGGAGAATGATGAGTGGGTTTTTTATTGTTTTCCTTTGTGAGGTGATAGGAGTGGAAGGATTGGAATTAATAGATTCTACTTGAATTTGAGATACCTGGCGGTCATTGAAGTGGAGAATCACTGAGAGGGCACATGGTAATACAAGCCTACAAATCAAGAGTGAGTTTAAGGTTAGATATGAAAATTTGGGAGTCATCTACAAAAAGATAATTTAATCATTTGGAGGCTTTAATATCACCAAGAAAGTGGGTTTAAAAAAAGAGAGAAAATGACAGTACAAAGCCACATAGGATACACAATTGGAGATGTCATGGATCTGTTATTTGTTCTCCATTTTGAAGGATATCACAGGGTGATGTCTGGATTTGCCTATGAACTGGATTTAAGAGAGACAAAGTTGCTCAAAGTTGTAAGCCTCACTTTATCTTTCAGCATCATAAAGTCCAGTGGCTAGACAAAAGTCAGGAAAACTGGCAGTGGCCTGGACGCAGTGGATGGCATCATCAATGTCTGACCAAGCTCTAGGCACTGCACAGCCCCTTCATGGGCAATGGAACAAATTGAAATATGAAATCCTCACATTCTATTGTGGATGTCTTCACATGCTTGAAGTAGACCACACCGCCCCCCTTGTCATTGATGGATTTGAAGTCTGTTAGTTACACTCCACCTGGTTTTAGTTCATTTACTGAGATGGTTTATCAGTGTATGGTTGCTGAACATACTACAGTTTCTCAAAGTGCATCCACTTTGTTAGTGTCTACCTGACACCCAACTTTTAGCTGTCGTGGATAATAAGATATTAAAAGAGGACTGCTAACAGGCATGAGAGTATTTGAGAGACAGTAGTATCACTGAAGTTACAGGATTAAGAATTATACTGTGGATGATAAATGGTAATTGACAATTGCAAAATTAGGTAGGAGATCAAGGAAGATGAGAACTAAGAAAAGGCTATCATTTAATTTGCCTTAAAACAGTATTCTTGAACAAAGCAATTTCAATTCAGTGATAGGGCTAGGAGACATATTGTAAGGTAGTAAGGAAGTAAAAGCAAACTGTATAGAATAGTTTTTAGAATCCAGTACAGAAAGGGAGGAGAGATAAAGGGTGAAATCTAAGAAGACAAGGACAAGTGAACATATTGTTTTGTTGCTGCTGTTTAATGATAGCATATCCAGCAGTTAAATATAAAAGAGAGAGAAAATGATCAATTGGGCAAATTCCTAAAGCAGACTGGAGGAGATGAATTCAAGGACACATGGAGAGGGCTTCCTCTTGGCACCAATAACAAACTTTCCGATTTAGTATCAAAGGACAAGGATAAGAAACATACATACATACATACATACATATATATGCATATATATATATATATAGTTTTTTATTAGGAAGAAATAGGAGCTAGTAAAATACAATAAAATCCGAGACATTTAAGTATGTAAAATTACATTTTATCATCTTGTATTACAATATTTCTATTTTAATCAGTATAAAACATACTTTTAAGAAAAAGAACTTAGACACATTCCCCCCCAAAAGAATTGGAACCTTGATCTACTTTTCTTACATTCTAATTTTTAGACGTTCTCTATTAGGTTAGAGTTTGTATACAATACCTATATTTCTCAAGACATTAATCACCTTTTTTTCTCATTTTTAATATAATCCACATAAAATTCTTAATCTCTAGGATTCCCATATTCTCCAAAAACTATTTCCCCAAATTTCGTGCCACAACTATTTGTCACTTTGTTTTTCTCATTTCTTACTACAGATAGTGATTAAGCAATAAGAGATAGCTTATTTTGTTTGTTTAGTTCCCAAATCTTTATATTTTAATTAGCAGGTAATTGTCATTGCTTCTTCCTTGAAAATTTATAACCTAGGCCTTTTTCAGGACTTTTTTCTTCAAGATATTTTGTCTTTATTCTTTGAATTCTACTTCAAACTCCTCCTTCAGGAAAGCTATGGATTTGTTTTTCTATTTTTCTCCCTTTCTTCTGTTCCTCAAATTCAATCTTGTTATATTTTGTTCCTTACCAGAGTGATTTTTAAAATTTAGACACATCAAGTGACAAAGAAAAGAACCTGACAAATTTCCAACAAAACGTTTCCTTAGTTCTATCACTGATATTTGCCTTTTATAATTTTGAGAAAATACCACACAACTTGAAGTTAAACTTAAAGCAACTTATTTTTGGTACTCCATTTTTGAAAAGCTATGAAACAAATTATATTAAACTATCTTACCATCTTAGATGGTTATAATTACCAGCCAAACAATGCTTGAGAAACAATAAAACTGAATTTAACTTTAAGTAATCAATACCTTATCACATCACTTAATTTGAACTGACTACTGTGACTTGTGTCTGTGACTGGGCTTACATCTGATTGTTGCTAAAAGGGTTAGTGATAGAAGATGATAAGAAATCTTTTTTCCCAAAGTCACGAAAGAAAAACTTGGGACGTGTATTATTTGAATGGGGTCTTAGGGTTTTGAGAACCATAGAAAATAAGGCCATCCAGTTCCACTCATGCCCCAATAAGAATTCTCTCTAGAAATAGAAATCTAGCTTGTTTGAAGATAACCAGTGGAATGTAAGCTCTTTGGGCCCAGAGAATTTTCAGTTATTCTCCCTAAGATCCTGTAGGTTTTGGGGAATGTAGCAGGCACTTTAAGATTTCTTTTAATTAATTTAATTTCTTTTAATTAATTCACCACCTAGAGAGGCAGCTGATACTTCAGGATATCTCTAGTTGTTAGGATTATTTTTTTTCTTTTTATGAAAACTAAATCTACCCCTTTGAAACTTGCATCATTGTTTATAATTATGTCCTTTGAGACAGCGCAGGACAAATACTTCTTTCATATAATCGCACTTTGAGTATTTTGAGATAACTATTCCACTCTTCCTTATGTTCTTTTTTAAGCTACACAATCCAGTTCCACTAACTTTCATATAGCATATTCTAGGAGGACCTTCATAATCCTGGTTATCTTTGTCTAGATGTTTTCCAGTTTTACTGATATATTTCAGAAAATGTGTAATGTAATGTAGACAAACAGAATAACATAGGCATGGTTTGAACTGAGTATAGGGGAACTATTCTAGGCACAGCGCCTATCTTAATTCAATTTAATTTTTAGCTTTCATATCACAATGTTAACCTGTACTGAAGCTGGAGTTAATTAAAATTAAGAGGAACTGATTTAATTTTCAACAAAATGTAAGATTTTGTTGTAATATTTATTAAATTTTGTCTTATTCAGTTTAGCACTATTTTTCTAGCCTGTTAAAATCATTTTGGATCCTAACAGTGTCAGTCAGTACATCAGTGACATTCTTCCCAACTTTGTGCCATCTTTATTAAATCCATCTATAGTTTTGGGAAAGTCACTGAAAAAAATATTCAAAAGAAGAGGATCAAATCAACCGCATTGATCTCTTTCCAAATAGATAAAACTGTATTAATCTATGTAATAGCCCTTTAAAGAAAGAGAAAGACATGTTTTTTGGTGAAAATGGTGGTTTCTAGTCATTATCACTTCCTATTCTAACTGCTCATTAACCATCCTTTTCTTATTACATGCTAGAATTTTTCCAGGAATTGAATGTTTAATAAAAAGAATAATTATAATTATTGATGATATTTTAATATATCCTTAAGGTTTGAAAATAGTTTTTGATTAAGTGTTTGACAAAAGGAAGAAATTTAAATAGATGGACAAGAATGGATAAATTGCCATCTTCATCATTAGAAAGAACACTCAGGCAGATGAGATCACACACACAGGTCCTTTTTAGTATTGGACTGCCTGATCTGACAAGATCTGACAAGTCAGTCTACACACACACACACACACACACACACACACACACACACACACACTCACTCACTCACTCACATATATATACACACACATAAAATATATACAAATATACATTATATACACATACACATATGTGTGTGTAAGAAAAAACACTTTAGATTAGAAATCCCTCCTTTCTGTGATTACTGTTACCAGTCATCATATGAAGAAATCTGAACATTTATAGATTAGTCATAAAGAATCAACACACATTCAGAGGGCAATTTAGTTTCTATTAGATACCTTCAGCTTTGATGAGAAGCAAGCAAATCTGAAGTAGATGTGCTGACATTATCTACTTTTTAAAGTCATCAAAACAATGTGATCAAAGCCCAAATGTCTTACAAGTATATTTTAATTTGTTCATTGTTTTTTTTTTCACAATTTTGAGATACACTGAACATTACTTTCATAATATCTTTCTTGACATTTCAGTTAATTCTCAATAGATCCAACTGGCATTAGGAAATACAACTAGGTTCATGTGTACATTCATAGCTTATCACCATTTTAGAACTTTGAAGGATTTTGGAGATCATCTAATCTCCAACCCTCATAGATTTGTGAAAATGGTAAGTTTCTACATGTAAACTGTATCAAATGGTACTTTGTGCATTATTCATTTTACATATTGTTTAACAAATGAAAAATTTCAAAACAACTGCCAGGTGTCTAGGTAATAACAATTAAGCATCAGTGATTTAACATTAAAGATTTAGAGTTGAGAAACCTTAAAGGTCATAATGTACAACATCCTCATTTTTCAAATGAGGAAACAAAGGCTCATTGAGATTAAGTAAATTGCCTAAGAAAACAAAGGCAAAAAATGGAAGTCTTGGAATTTGAAATCAGATACTCTTACTTCAAATCAAGTACTTATTTCACTCTACACACTGTTTAACATAAAAATAGAACAGAATACCATTTTATGGGACATCATTTGCTTCAAATGAATAATCTGTTTTTCCCCATCTAGTTTCTTCATATTTTTATATCACCTTATTTTTTTAAAAAAGACATCCTCCTTTATTTTGAATCTTTTTATATACCTTTTTGCTTTTTCTACATCCCAATCACTCTGTTTTGATTTTTAAACTCTTTGGGCTCCAATGACTCTGTAGCTTTTTCATGAATATGAAAACAGTGCAATAATTGTCATCATCTTCATAATATTATATATCATACACATACATGCATATATGCATGCATACACTGCAAATGAATGGTATAATTTGGAACCATTAAAAACTAGGATCAACAATGACAAATGTAAAACATAGTGGAATTGCTCCTTGACTATGGGAGAGGGGTGGGAGAAGAGGAGGAAAAGAACATGAATCATATAACCATGGGAAAATAGTCTTAATTAATTAATTAAACTTAGAATAAAAAAACTAGGATCAAAGACTTGGAAGCCTTTAAACAAAGGATAGATAGTCACTCACTAGGGACATTGAATAGGGGAATTATATTTCAGGTAAGGTTAGACAAAATGCCCTCTAAATCCCTTCAGTCTAGATATTCAAGCATTCCATAAGGGATATGCCTTTCAATTTATGAATATAAATATGACAATGCACTTACGAATTATGAAGATTATGACTCACATTTCAGAGCATTTTAGGATTCTCAAAGTACTTTTCTCAAAACAACACTGTAAAATACCTCTATTAAACAATGACAGTCTTCTATTATATATTTTTGTGCTTTTCTGTCCATTTTCAACAGATACAATCAAGGTACAATAAATGTTACTTAATCTAATTCTTAGGTATAAAGTGAAGGTAGACATGTTCTCCTCTAGGATCCTTTCCCAATGATCATAAACTCTTCTTATATTCCTTGTCTCCTTTTTAGTACAAAATCATTTTTGTTAATCACACCTAAACATTCTGTTTTTATCTATCTTATGAACTTAGATAGAAACAAAAATGTTTTGATAAAATAAAATTCATATCTTAAGTTGTCAAAGGACTTCTCTAGATCCAGGTTCACTAGATAAGCTTGTCAACCTTAAAAGGGTCAGACTTAAGTAACTGGTAATTAGTAATTAGAAACTCACGGGACTCAGTTTCCTTCTCTATAGAACAAAGGAGATTGACTATAAGACGATCTTCTGTGTGTTTCCTCTTGACATCTATGGCCTAACAATGACTCTGTGATACCAAACTAGTAGGTGGGGGGAAGATTCCACAAAGCATCATTTCAGAAAGATACATAGGCCTTTAACCAAGTTGCAGAGAAAAAACTGTGAGAACAGTTATTTTAATTCTCTAATTTTACCAAGTCCCATAGCTTCTGAAATTTTATGACTCTTTATAAAATACTGAGTGATTAAAAAATTCATTTACTCATCAGGTATATGAGGTATATGAGGAACTTCTCCATGCTGAGATCTGTGCTTAGTACTAGGGTATTAGAAAAGATGTATCAGGCATAAGTAGTATAAAACCATCTCTGCCTTTACAATCTGTAGCCTCAGGTAAATACTTTTTCTCCAGTCTCCTTCTTCAACTATAAAATGAAAGAGTTGAATGAGCAGATTTCTATGTTTCCTTCTTTTTCCAATATTCTAAATGGAAAATCAAGATGAACACATTCAGCTAAATATCAGTGCAACATGATATATGACTAAATACAAAAATTGTAGCACAGATTTAACATTCAAAAAGATACCAAGAAGCCATCTTAGACTCAACATATATGAAAGAAAGGCCAGATATTTACCCCTAAAGCTATTCCTCCACAAAATCTCCTCATTTCTACTGAGGGTAGCATCTTCTTTCCACTCCTCTGGGTTTGCAAATTTGGCTTTTCTTTCTATTATTTCTCATATCCAAACAGTTCCCAAGTTTTATCTATTCTGTCTTGTTAACATCTGTATTCACTCTATCTTAATTGAAACTATTCTAATCTCTTGCCTACACTATTGCCACAGCCTCCAGATAATAATAGTGAACATTTATACAACTTATATATACTTTTACATTCCAAACACTTCATAAATACCATATTTGATCCTCACAACAACTCTAGGAGTAGATGACATTATCCTTATTTTACAGATGAGGAAACTAAGGCAAACAGAGGCTAAAGTGACTTACCCAAGGTCATATAACTTGTAAATATCTGAGGCCAACTTTGAATTCAGATCTTCCTGATTCTAGGTCTGGAGTTCTATCCACTGTGCCACCTAGCTGCTACTAATTGATCTCCTCATTCTCATTCTCTCTTCTCTAAATCATACTTTGCACAGCAGCTGAATAAGATTTCCTCACACAAAGATCTAACTGCATCTTCCTGCTATACAAAGATAAGCAGCACCTCTCTTGCTTCTAGAAAAAATTACAAACTGGTTAGTCTTATAAGTAAAACTCTCCACAATTTGGCTTTCATATACCTTTTGTGTTTCCCAGTATTCTTCTTTCATACATGCCAAGTTCTAATCAAACTGGCCTACTCATATGAGATTCCATCTGCCCTCTCTATGCCTTTGTCCTAGATATATATCTACATACATGTCCATAACATAAAATCCCCAATGTATTCTAAAGAACAACTTAAGGGTCTTCCTTTCCCCAAGTCTTTCCTGATTCCTCCACTTTTTAGTGATTTTTATCTTTTTAAATTATTTTAAAATTGTTTGTATTTTTATATTTACATTATACACTTACATTTATATTATCTTATGCTTTTATACCTAGTGTATCACTTTGTGACCTGCCCCTACTATTTATTTTTCTTGCAATCAAAATTCTCACAACTATTTTACAATCTCTGCAAAATACTACTAATGATTTACAATTTCTTATACTCTTCTTTTCTATTTTTTGGATGTGCATTTTACTCAAACCTATTTATAAAGATTGTCCTTAATACTGTCTTGTATATATATATGTCAAGTGTACCTCAAAGATGAGATATTATGAGGCATAATTCATTACATTTAAAAGAACTAATTTATATAAGGATTAAGGAAATTCCTAAAAGTGAATTTCACTTGAAATTATTATTACAGTATAATCAATTAGCAATGGACTTGACCATCGTCCTTAGCTCTAAAATTCAAGAAATATCTATGGGTTGGAAAGGATAGAATTGAGGTTGGGCTTATGAGGACGAATTTCCTGTCAGTGAGATTGGCTTCCTCTGGGACCCTGGGTAGTTAAGGCAATATCATGGACATGGAAAGATCTCTGATTAGAGTAAGGAGATGACTCAGAAGATCTTGCCTTCAGTACCCACTGTGTGGCTATGCTGAAGATTCTTATCATGCTTATTTCTTAGTTCTATCATCTGCAACTCTGCTCAGCCTCAACCTTCTAACCATTGGCCAGCTAGAGTTTGAAGCATGGAATGGTGACCAAAGGGCTGAACTAGAACCCTGGAAGATGTAAGTTCACAACCTATTTCAGCCAGTTACACATCTTGTAACTGTAGGCAAGTCACTTATACTGACCGAGCCTTAGTTTTCTCAACTACAGATGTCTCTTCAGTCTCCACATCCCGTGGGAAGCCAATAAGAGAATTGATGAAAATCTGAGACTCCTCTTTTGACCCCTTTTTGGATCCTTGTGATTTCTTGTTGAAAAGTATTACGGCCTTATTGAAAATCTTTGAGTTCCTAGCAAACCTGAATTTAAAGGGTTGGCACTGTTCCCCTTTGACCAGGAATGCTGCTGCCTGGTATAGCGAAGGCCAAAATCTTAGAGGAGGCAATTAGACCCTGAGAGGGATACTCCCCAACTTGGCTTCCTGATAAGAACCCAGTCAAAATTCAGCCTTGGCCATGGTTTATTCTGAAGCCAATATTTTGTAAACTCCATGTTCCTGGAGCCAGAGCTGGAAGCATGAGGTAAAAGATCTTCATGTCCCATTATTTCCTTATCAACTAAACTGTCTTTATCACATTATCAGAGATGATAAAGAGACCTCAACAAAATCTCAGTTACCATCCAGGCACAGAACAAAATCATGATATGGAGGTTAGGGCTCAGGATTTTGAGTCAGGAAGTTCTGGGTTCAAATACCAACTCTAAACTTTGGGGGAAAATATTAAACTTCTCTGAGTCTCAGTTCCCCATCTGCGAAATGCAGATAACAATGTCACTTAAGTTCTTGTGAAGTTAAAAGGAAATGATGTATAAAAAGTGCTTTGTAAACCTGAAAGGGTTATAAAAATGCCAGCAGCAGTCCTTGCAAAATGGGGATAGGAATATTTCAACAAACACTTTCTGTTGACCTACTATATACAGAGCTACCAGACAGGTTTTGTGCACTTACAGCTAAAAATGAGTCAGTGACTATGCTCATGGAGCTTCCATTCTATCAGAAGTGTATAAATATACAATGCTTTAGGAAAGATAGAGCATCAGCTACCAGGGTATGGGTAAAAAACTCCTGATACACAGAAATGTTAATTAATATTATACTTCTTCCATTCTTCCTCTTATTTGTGGACTTTTCTCATTTATTTCCTCTGTCATCTCTTCTTCCTCACTATCTGTACCTTAGACCTGTTAATGTGGCACACAATTATAGAATTAGAATCTGATGGGACCATACAGATAATCTAATCCAACTCCCCCATTTTACAGATGATGAAAAAATTGGGAAAGGGGAGATTATTTACCTAAAGTCACATATGTAGTAAGTAGCAAAGGCAGGATTTGAATCCGAGTCCTCTGACTCCCAGTTCTGAACCCTTCCCATATACTAATCAATTAACATTTACTAAGTTCCTATTATATGCCGAACTATTCTGTGCCTACTAAGTGCTGGGGATACAAAAAGACGCAAAAGAGAATTCTTGCCTTTAAGGAGTGCCCATCAGAAGTTTTCAGGGCTTGAGGTGCTAACTGCAATTGAATTGGAGCTCTTAAGAACCTCTTCCCTGGGTGGCAAGTAAGATGGTGATAATTAAGGTCCTTAAGGATATTTTTTAAAAAAGGGTTAGATAGGTGGCTCAGTGGGTTGAGAGTCAGGACAAGAGATAGGAGGTCCTGGGTTCAAATCTGCCATTAGATTATAAGCTAATACAGACACTGTATTTTGTCTTTCTATATTCCCGGAGCTTAGCACAGTGCCTGGCACCTAGCAGTGGCTAAATAAATACATACTGACTTATTGACAGCTATAAGTATCACAAAATCTCAGAATTAGAAGGAACCTCAGAGACCATCTAGTCCAGGAGTTTTTAACATGAATTCATAGGCTCCTAAGGGGTTCGTGGATAGATGTCAGGGATGACTACATCTTTCTGAAATTTAACTTGAACTGATTTCTAAATAAATGTAGTATTTCCTTCCATTATAAATGTAAGGTATAAATATTGTTTTGGGAAACTGCCCATTGACTTCACCTAGCAAATAACCTTTAATCTAGTTAAGCCCATACTTTAATAAGAATTCCTTCAACCCAAGAATGGCCATCTGGGTTTTGCTTAAAGAAACTTAGATAGAGAAAATCTACTATCTCCCAAGGCAGGCTATTCTACTTTGGGGCAATTCTAACTACAATTGGTCTTTCAAAGCAAAGTAATTAGTTCTCTTCTCTAAAGAAAGTATGAACCAGAAAACTTAGAGAGGGATTCCAGTTTTTTCATAGATGAACACTTTTCATGCATTTGAAAGAAGAAAAAGATTGTAATGATGTCTTTCTTCAAATGCCCCAACTTCAATCAGGTGATCTTGCTCACATCTTTCCAACTGAAATTGGTCTTTGCACTAAATCAGTGATTACCAAAGTGAGTGCCACCACCCCCTGGTGGGTGCTGCAGCAATCCAGGGGAGCGGTAATGGCCACTGGTGCATTTATCTTTCTTATTAATTGCTATTAAAATTTTTTAAATTAATTTCCAGGGGGCTAAATAATATTTTTTCTGGAAAGGGGGAAATAGGCCAAAAAAGTTTGGGAACCACTGCCCTAAATGGAAGCTTATAAAAGCTCCCAGGTTGAGGCAGATGGTTGACTCAATTATCAGCATCTTATTGATATCACCCATATCATAGAATCAGAATTAGAAAGAACTTCACAGTTCATCTTGTCCAATATGTACTCTGAAAAACAGATGCTTATTGGGCTTCTTTTTGAATGTTACTAATGGCCAAGAGCTTACCTTATGAGTTGATTCAATTTTGGGGGAACAATTATTTAAGTGTTGGATCTACATATTTTATATTCAGTCATTTGCTGATCACAAGGAAAATGCTGCCAAATTGTTTCTTTTTTTCCTGTGTTCTGGCCTTTTTATATTCCCAAAATATCTGACTTCTCTGTGTTATTGCTAGGTTCTGGTTCTTAAGTTTGGTTCTTATCTATACAGAATCTTATCATATGCCACCCCATTCTTAGTTTTAAACCTGTTTCTGATAAACTACTTGTTCTTACTTTTACTGTCTTAGAATTCTTTGTGCTTTCCCGAATATAACCAACTTTTTGCTAACATCTAAAGTGTTGATTTTTCTTCTGGTTCTGGACTGTTCCTTTGTCTGCCAACTCATTCTTGACTAACAAATCTTGAGTTTTCTCATGAATATAACTTTATATCATCTCTCTAAGCCTATATCTTTGTGACTTCAAGACTATTGGCTTTGGCCTTCCTTGGTGATTAATAATAAGCATTTACAGAATGCTTTGAAGTTTGAAAACAACTTTATACATGTGACCTCATCTGATCCTTTACCCCAATGACTCTTGAGGTAAGTATCATTATTATTCCTCATTAATATATAAGGAATCAGAGTAAACTAGGTTCAGCAACTTGCCCAGAGTCACAAGGGTAGTATATGAATATGAGGCAGCATTCAAAGTTGTACATTCCTAACTCCAACTCTCCCGGAAAAGAAAGGCTTAATAAGGCTTGAGAGTGTCACAAAACAGGTAAGCCAGTCTAGCTAAAATAGAAAGGAATATTGAGACAGAGATGGAAAGCAGTACACATCAGGTACTCCTTCCCTCAGAGTCCAAGGGAGACAAATCTTAGGAACCCAAGATCCTTGGGATTAGAACTGGGGAAAGGGTCCACCTTCCTCATTACTACTAATTTCAGACCAACTGCCAATGACAGGTCAGTCAAGAACCTGAAAGTGGAAGGACCTCTGATGACTATTCCTTCTTTCAACTCAGCCCTTACAGCCCCTATCTTAGAAATAACTCTGGTGGAGATGAAGCCTGGTAGACACTACCCTTCAGATTTTAATCAATATTCCTGTTTATGGGTGGTGGAGACAAGTTGAGTATGGCCTACACTTTTCAGCCTTTGTTGTAAAATGGGTACAGGTTCTATTAACTCTCATAATTCAGAGTATCAGGTAAAGATTTTCTGAGCTCTTGTCAAAAAAGATTTGATTTGGGAATGCAGCCCTGAACCACTAATCTGGTGCTGACTACAGTCTCGGTAGATTATTTGGAACACAAATTAGAAAAAGGGAACGATTATTCAGAAATTGGTCAATTTTATTTTTTCTTGAACTATAACTTTAATGTTTTACTTCCTTTTGAAATGATTTTAATTTTTATCCCATTAGATACACACATCTTCAAAGACAGATATCAAATCCCCAGGATCAGATGGATTCACAAGTGAATTCTATCAAACCTTCAAAGAACAACTAATCCCAATACTATACAAACTATTTGACATAATAAGCAAAGAAGGAGTTCTACCAAACTCCTTTTATGACACAAATATGGTACTGATCCCAAAGCCAGGTAGTTCAAAAATAGAGAAAGAAAACTACAGACCAATCTCCTTAATGAACAAAGATGCAAAAATCTTAAACAGAATACTAGCAAAAAGACACCAGCAAGTGATCACGAGGATTATTCATTATGATCAGGTGGGATTTATACCAGGAATGCAAGGATGGTTCTACATTAGGAAAACCATCCACATAATTGACAAAATCTACAAGAAAACCAACAAAAATCACATGATTATCTCAATAGATGCTGAAAAAGCCTTTGACAAAATATAACACCCAATTCCTACTGAAAACACTAGAAAGTATAGGAATAGAAGGGTCCTTCCTAAAAATAATGAATGGTATATATCTAAAACCATTAACAAACATCATTTGCAATGGGAATAAAATAGAAGCCTTTCCAATAAGATCAGAAGTGAAACAAGAATGCCCATTATCACCTCTATTATTTAACATTGTACTAGAAATACTAGCAATAGCAATTAGAGAAGAAAAAAGAAATTGAAGCTAATAAAATAGGCAATGAGGAGACCAAGCTATCACTCTTTGCAGATAATATGATGATCTATTTAAAAAATCCTAGAGAATCAACTAAAAAGTTAGTGGAAATAATCAACAACTTTAGCAAAGTTGCAGGATAAAAAATAAATGTACATATATCATTAGCATTTCTATATATTTCCAACACATCACAGTGGCAAGAGTTAAAGGGAGAAATTTCATTTAAAATCACCTTGGACAATATAAAATACTTAGGAATCTATCTGTCAAGACAAACACAGAAATTATACAAACACAACTACGAAACACTTTCCACACAATTAAAACTAGATCTAAACAACTGAAAAAATATTGATTGCTCATGGGTAGGATGAGCTAACATAATAAAAATGACCATACTACCCAAATTAATTTACTTATTTAGTGTGATACCTATCAAAATACCAGAAAACTTTTTTTTTACTGAATTAGGAAAAAAAACTATAACAAAGTTCATTTGGAAGAACAAAAGACCATGAGTACAAAGGGAAATAATGAAAAAAATAGGAAGGCAAAGATAGATATCAATATGTTTTCTTCCCCTCCCCTCCCAAACCCTTGCCTTCTGTCTTAATATCAAGTCTAAGACAGAAGAGTGGTAAGGGCTAGCCAATCATCATTAAGTGATATACCCAGGGTCAAACAGCTAGAAAGTGGTCCCAACTCCAGGCCTTGTGTTCTACCCACTGTGCTAGCTAGCTATCCCAATTTCAATATCATTACAAAGAGAGATATCGTAGTATAGTGAATTTTAGGCTAACCTTGGGGTCAGGTGGACCTGAGTTCAAGCTGTATACTAACTAGGTAATCATGGCTAAGTCATCAACTTCTGTGTCCTTTATTAATATAAACTACAATGTACTGCTCTGCTGTGGAAGTAGTTGAGTTGGACCACCAAGAGGTTTCACTCCAAAGAAATCACAAGTCTGGACAATCTATTTCTCTTCCTTTCCCCCAAAATAAACAACAACAATTACTTTTGAAAGTTAAGATGTTATATATGTTTTGCTTACTGATCATTTTTATTTTTTACATTTCTCTATGTTCTCTCACTATGGTGGCATGAATCTATGCAGGAAAACATAATTCCTAGCTTTTCCAATTTTAACTCATCTATGTCCATTTTTCCTTTCCTCCACTTCCTACAGAAGTGACAGAGGAAGCATTTTTTTAAATGCATTTCATCCCCTTTGTTCTCTCATTACCTTCACTCTCATTATGCACCCTGATCTAATTTGTTCTTTGATGTTATTCATGCAATTTCCATTTTTCTCCAATTCATCCTGCCAGTATTTTAATCTTGTTTTCATGTACCTATTCTGTTCTCTAAATTATCTTGCATTGTTCTTATTCCTTTTATTTATTTCTTATTCTTCCATCTCTTCCCAATTCTATGCATTCTAAATGGGATTCCTATCTTTTACTTATCTGTTTTGTATCTTCAAATTCTAAAAAAAATCTACTCAGGGTTCTGTCACAAATTCCCACAAATATAATTATAACCTTCCAAATCATAATACCATAATCGTTGATTGTCTCTCTCTTAATTTATCATTTAGCACTCTTTTCTACCCATAGCTATGAATCCTATTTCAAACTTCCTTAAAACCATGAAAAAGTACTTACTATTCTCTGAGCCCCCAGTTAACAGAGAAGTCATGCTGGGAGATGATCTATTTCAACTGTCTCACTTTATGGATGAATTAATTAAGGCCCAAAGGTGTGGTGACTGACCCAAGGTCTTTGGCCACAGGACTAATTTTAGGCCTCTTAATAGTTGAAACAGAATCATGATCAAGTCTTTTTGGTTCTAAATAATTTCCTTGTATGGAGTCCAAGATCACTTCAAGTAAGTAGTTTATTTTAGAATGTTGTTTTAGAAAAATTCCCCAGAGCTTTTATTCTCTTACACCTTTTCGTTCCTTTTCTTTAGTCTCATATTAAGCTTCCTTTCCATCTCTGTTCTTTCCTTTTCTCTGAGGTGACAGAGAACTGTATAATAATACTTCTGTGTTTGTCTCATTTAACTTCCCTAAAGTTACTAACGACAGGCCTCATCTTTTGAATTCAGAGGTAAAAAGTCAGTATTATAATTTATATTCCCACTGGAGATGGATGGGAACTTGTCCAGAAAATAACAGTATATAATGCTTTACATATGATTGCCATTATAGGTTTTTGAATTTTTGATGAATACTATGAAAGAAATCCTTTTTTTTTCCTTCCCTGATGAGGGTTTTGTTTATTTTTTAGTTTGTCCTACTAGTACGTACACAACTAGGAATTATAATGATGTCCCCAAATTGGGTTATTCCACTAATAATTTATTTGGCTTTAAATGCATTTAGTTTTTGTCTTTTTGATTATGGAAATTAATAATGGGAAATGGATAACAGATATGTTATCAACTGTAAATAAAGTGATTTTAAATAAAAGTTAAAACAATGTAAATTAAATTGTCATAGAAGATGAAAAGAGGCCCCAAATGGTCTGAGTCAGCAAATATTTGACCAACAAAAAAGAGATGACTACCAAAGGTCACATGAGTTTAGAATATAAACATATATGATGAAAAGTATCACAGAGAGGATGATAAACAAGTATGAGCAATATCATCTTATAAAGCAGAGAGAATCAGTGAAGGATAAAATCAGTATAAATGAAGCTTGGCAAGATATCCATCTAGGCAAAGTTCTCCCAAGGGTATTCAAGGATAGAAAGAGAAAGTGGATGACAAATAGAAATAAAAATTGGGGAAAATGACAAAAAATTATTATAACTACTTTTTGTTATAAGGATGTAGAACCATGACACTTGCATACTAACATCACTAACTAAGTTGACATGCTTAGAAGCGTTAGAAGAACTAGCATTAAAGAGAACAAAGAGAAAAAAAAAACATCCATACTAGAACAAATAGATATTGAAGAGATCTGTGCTGGAGAGGACACAATTGTGAGGACATTTTTAGGGAGACAATTTGAAAGGCATTTCAAAAAGTGAAAGCTATGAAAAAAAAGTTAGAGCTAATTAATACTACACACACACACACACACACACACACACACACACACACAAATAGATAAAGAGATAAAGAATGACCAATAATATACCAACAACTATTAATTCATGCTTACTCGTCCATCTATACAAAGTCTTTAGAAGGCTCATTGATGCTCAAATTGAATGCATTTCAATTAACAAGTAGGTTTTCACAAATCATATTCAATAATGGACTTTTCTTTGCCAAATTGTAATTGACTGAAAGATGTCGCCAATAGAAGATCCTGCTTTGCTTATTTAAAAAAAAGTATTCAACTTCAAAGAACTAAACACCACTTACAGGTGTTTATAGTATAACTATTTCCTATTGAGATAACTCAAGCTTCTTCGGTATATATTGCAACAGGATTAACCTCATTCAGGTTAACAATGAATAATGAATAAGTGAAGCATAAGGGGAAGGAAATGCTCACCAAAAGCGTTAGCCATTTTGGTGGAATAGATCCATCCCAGGGTACAAGTCAATGAGGAATTTCTTGTGGATAATGAAGTTTGTCCAGATGGTTCTATTTTAGGATGGGATGGTGTTGACTATATTGAGCCTCAATATATTGCAGACCCTCCTTGAAAAGATCTTTAATAACTAAAAGGAACTTATCCTGCCAATTCATGTAAGGAAGATTAAACTTATAAAGAAAATGTCTATTGGCCAGATCTTAATACACATTAAAAAAAAAACAAAAACAAAAACAAAAAACACTAGTCCTTGTCCAACAATTTGTATATCTGGGACAAACACTACAGATGGATAATGAATGATATTTAAGAGTTAAAAGGAAGATTAGAGCAGAATGAATTGCTTTCTGGAAAATTCAGAGCAGTTTTATGGACCTCAGTTTACTAATGTTTTTTTGTTTTTGTTTTTGCTTTTTTCCTTTTACCAGAGTCACAGTATAGCAATAAGACTTTAGAAAACCAACAGTAAAATTGCAAAATTGGGAGAAGGTGAAGGAAGAACTTCCACATTCTGCGTCGTCCCCCTGAGTAAAACTTTGGGAAAAAACTGAAAGAGATTATCACAGAGCGGGTAATTTTGGATCAATTATGATCTATACCATTGGATGGCCACTCCATAGTTAATGAAGCCAAGAATTCATATAAGTATTTAATAAATTATGAACATAAAATTTCAAAAGTTCTAAATATTACTTACAACATTGCTTGTCTTAAAAAGTGTTCATAATGTTAGGGGACTTATAATGGTAATTATGTGTAGAAATTCCTCAAATTTTATTCTGTATTAAATATATAATTCATGCATATGTAGTGAATACAATTAATATAGGTACACATTATAAGAAATTGTATAGAATTAATTGAATTCTTGTCCATTATATGCATACTTAACTGGTTAGAACTCTTGAATTAATTTTAAGAAAAACTTCAAGATCCTGCCAACATATTATTTCAGTGTAGAAGTTTTTAAAAATAATCCTTTTAAACAAAGATCAACCTTGCCTCTTAGGTCATGCCAACAAGTTGGATCTAAAGTATTGTTTTACTATTATTGTTAATATTCTTGGAACCTTTCCTTACCAATAACAAACATTCATGGCTTAATTTTTTTAATCTAGTTTGATTTTCAGATTTAGTATGTGGCAGGACTATTTTTCCTTGATAAGGAATTTTAGACTGAAAGGAAATCATGAGAAAGATTTGCAAACCTCTATACAAAGAAAGTGTTTAAAAGATATACGAAATTATATAGTCACCTATGGCAAGTAAAGGACAACAAAGACATGCATGGTTTACAAAGCTTATATAGTAAGGTTCTAGTTCAGTTTCTGTGCCTCTATATGCATTTGTGGATTTGGGTGTACATATATATTTATGTATATATGTGTAAGTATACATAAACATATCTACACATGTATTTCACATAGTCTAAAATTATGCTTAATAAATAACTGAAACGCAAAGCAGATATATCTAGTTAAACAAAATTTCCCCCTAAAATATTCAATCTTCTCATTCTATATTTGTGTGGGTGTCTTCATGTTAAAACAACTGGACTCCGATAAAGGAAATGATATGATTAACTTACATATTTCTTTCTCAAGGTATTAGATTTACTTTTGATAACATAAAACTTGCCTGATTTGAAAAACAAAATGATTAGATTAAAGTTCTAAGGTTTAGACCAAATAAAATTACCAAAGATATTACAAATGGACACCTTATTTTCTTTTAAGGTGAGGTACAGAAAAAATCTTCTACAGAGTCTTGAAATAATGTAGGTATAAAACGATCTGGACTTTTTTTTTCTTTAATGTTAAAGTACTTAATTAAATTTAATGTTACCAAATTTTGTGCACTGTTTAATATTAATTCCTTATTATATGTCTTGTGTATGTTTACAAACATACATATATTTTATATAGAAATATGAATGTATTTTCATTTGTTTCTAATGAATTGCTTGCTAAAATAGGGATAGGTTTTTCCTTTCAGTCAATATAGCTTTTGTTATGAGGAAGGGACTCCTTTTCTCAGTAGCAAGCAGATGGCCACCTACCCAGGAGAATGAATAGACACCTCTGTCATGCAGAATTTCTCTGACAAGTGGTAAAAGGCAGGTGAAGAGAGGAAGGTAAGCCAAAAGCAATCTACATATTTAACACAGTGCTTCACTTCATCAACACTAACTAGTTTTTGCAGAACATCAATTTAAAGAGAACTTGGTGATAACTAGGAAAAGCACAAAGAAGGGAAGCATAGAAATTCAGGGAATGAATTCTTGAAAACTCTAGTTTAAGAATTCTAAAGTTATTAGCCAAAGTTTTATGGCAAAGTCATGGAGCTATGTTTTTTTGTAGAGGCAATTTAATTTCTAATATGGGTTCTCATATCTGGGAAGTACTAAAATGATTGAAAGCAATGAAGAAGTTAAGGGAAACTACACTTCGAAAGGTTTTGTATGCTACCTATAGCACCAGGTTGATTATGAAATAATTCAAGTCAGCTTGGTGTGGCATATTTTGGAGGGAGCTCTGGGTAATGACTCAGAACTGAGTACTAGAAAGTCATAGAAAAGAAAACAAATTACTACTTACTGTCAGTCTCTAGTTTTAAGACATTATTTCAATTATGACCCCTTGGTGAATCAATAATCCCACACCTATCAGAAAGCCATTTCAAACCCCAAGTCCATTTAGGTAAAGGCAGTATAAAATATGATTACTTTTGGTAGCAAAACTAACTTGGCTTAGCCTTGTTCACTTAACACTAAGCATCTATCAAAGAAAAATCCAATATTTGGTCAGGTAGCCAAAATTTTCCAAGAAAAGAGTAGTTGAAAAATGGTAGCTGCCAATCAAACAATGATTTGAGAAGTTATGAAATAAACATAAGTATAAAAAAGTAGATGCAGTTGCATAGTTCTTTATTTCCAAGCATTGCTAGGGCCCCTTATATATCTAATGATATTATATGCTGATAATGTTGTTGTTGTTGCAGCTAAGTGGTAAAGAGGATAGAGTACTATGCTTGAAGAATACCATATGCTGAAACACACTTGGCACATACATAAGGAAGAAATATCATGGCAATCTGGTTCTTCCTCAATGAGATTTTGTCCCCCAATTCCAAAATAACCAGGGAGTGACTGTCCTTAAAACTGTGTTCTTGGGCTTTGTTTTGTTTAAATTTGTATGTATGGTTTTATTTAGTTTTCATTCTGATTTTTTTGCCTGAAAAAAATAGCATTCACATATTACTGTTAGCTAGAAACATCTCCCTTCCTCTTTGTATTCTCCACTTCCACTCTGCCAAGTTCTTATCCTTGAAAAAAAGAATGAGGGAAGGAAAAAAGCATTTATAGAGATTCCTTGATGTGACAGTCACCGAGCTAAGTACTTTATACTTGGTCCTCACAACTCTGCAAGGAAGGTACTATTTTTATTTCCATTTTACAGTTTAAGAAACTGAGGCAAGTAGAGATTAAATGATTTGTCCCAGGTCATACAACTAGTAAATGTATGAAGCCAGATTTCAACTCATTTTCCTGACTCCAAGCCCAATCTTCTATTCATTTTGACACCTAGCTCCTTCTAGAAAATAAAGGAAGTCATAGTTAAACTCTATCCTGCTTCTTAATTGTCAAGAAATGCTTCCAAAAGAGTGAAAAAAACCAAATTCAGAATTTTTATCCTAAAATTGGAAATTCCAATAGTTTTTCTGATAGAAATGTTATACATGATTAGATAGAGCTAAAATAACACTGTTAGTACAACACTTAACTTAGTTCCATTATGAAATTTAAAAGGGTTGCTCTTGGGAACTTTCATACCATCTGTAATATTACTTATTGCTATCAGAAAATGAATTCTAAATTCCCTTCCTGAAAAAAAACTCTTAGAAAATAAACGGTTTGTGAATTTTATACTGCTTTTATTTTTATCATTTAGAAATGTACTTATAGTGTGCCTCTCTTTGAAGTGATTCAAATCACTTAAAATGTAAAGTATATATATTTTCCTTTACTTTCTGGTATTCTTGGGAGTTATTATTGTTTCTTCTGTCCAGGGATGATAGCCATGCCTTGGAAAATATAAACCCTTACACTCCAGAATGCCCACACTGGGCCCTGATTTTCCAGAATAGAAAGTATCTTGTGTGGGTCACTAGAGCTAGGTCTTTCTAACCATGCTTCATTTTACTCTTTGTCTTCTCATCACCTTCCTTTGCTAAATGTACTTTTCACTCTTTGTCCCTCCCCTTATCAGTTCTTGGTTCATATCAAATAAGTACTATCATTTTGATCAAAAGAAAAAAGAAATCTATCAGCTCATACCTCCTAAAGCTTAACTGCTTAACTTACCTTCCAGGGGTTTTTCCAACCCAGTTATAACTTCCTCTGCTCTGTATGTGTTAGTATGCAAGATTCTTTAGAGCAAGTACTGGTTTGACTTTTAGTTTTTTTAGCACTTAGTATTGTGTTTAAGTACAACATACTTCAGAAATAATTTGTTATCATTCAAAGTCTACAAAACAGTGATCAGTCAAAAATATTTAGTACACACTTTCCAGTGTGCCTGACACTGTGCTTAATGCCGAGACTACATACATAAGCAATTAGAAAGACAGCCCTTGCCCTCCATTCCATTCTAATAAGACAATATGTAAAGGAGAAGCAGAGGAGGAGAGAGCTCTAGATGCGAGCTCTAGATGCAAAATAACTAGTTCTTGAACTATTGCCTTCACAAATGCAGAAAGCAGACATTAAGTAAATAGATAACTTCCAGGTAAACATAAATGTTGTTCTTTATGCCTAGGTATATTCAACTTCTTATTTGCAACCTAATCATAAGAGGATCTTTAAATAACAATGAATCCACATGAAAGAGATAAATGTTATCTACTGTCTCTTCTTTTAACATTATTTTCATGGTCTTCATGCCATTTGAACTTCAGGAAATTAATTTTCACATTTTGAAAATAGCTTTATATATGTAAAAATATTTCATATGTCTGCTATTTCCCTATTAGATTATACATCTCTAGAGGGTATGGACCATATTTTCTAATTCTTTCCTATCATTGCTTTCTGAATGGGAATGCTCACCCATTAAATGCTTACTGATTAAATTCTGTTTACTCTAGATTTCTGAATATCTGAAGCAGGAACTTCAATTCCTACCCAAGTAAAAGGATGCAAAAAGGAGATAGCATTTCAGTGAAATTATTTTTCAAATAGATCTAACATAGAGTCATTAAAAATATCATAAGCTTATAAGTCCATAGAATATTTTTTAAATGGGTTAGGTCTGAGATAGGTCATGAGTCACAGAATGAAAAACTAATGTTCTTTTCTCCAGGTGATACATACTTAGAGCCTTTAGAGAGTCTTATGTGGAAAGAGCTTGGAATGTTTGATCTAGAATGTATGGTCAGAAAGTTCTTCTGGCATAAGAAAAATGGCATCATGGGAAAAGCAATAAACAACTCAAATCATCTTTTTGATAGACTAAAGGTTCCTCATTCCTTTGTACAATTTGGGCACTAGGATGCCTTTTACTTTACTTGTTATTCATGATTTATATTTTCTTTTCTGTACAGCTACTAGTTAGGACATTCACTTGTCAAGAACTCTTAGACAATCATCCCCCACCCCCTGGATTTCTCATGCTGGTTATAGACTTCAAGGACAATCTAAATCAGTAGATTGATATGCCAATGAGACAACTATCTCTGATATGTATTTTTTTCCTTTTTTCAGTATGGGAACTGTCTCCCCCATAGCAGACTGCCCAGCATCAATAACTTATAGTCTTAGATAGTTGAGTAAATCTCAGAGGGCTTAAATGACTAGCACATGGTAATACAGCTAGTATGTGTCATGGGCAGGATTTCCTCAAATATTTTCAAGAAATTCTTTCCTGAAAGTCAGCCAATCCTAGTTCTGTCAGGGACAAACGTCCAAGGTCTGTCTGCTATCTCAGGTTTTGCTGGATTCTTTGATGGGATATCACGTGAAATAAACCACCCTCTAAGTGAATAGTTTCTGGATGAACTGCCAAGTTCTATTCAGAACAAATTAGCTCAGGCAGATATGATAGAGAACTGCTTCTAGCACTTAGTCAGCATTACATGAACTTGTTTACATTCCTTGACTGGATTAATAATAATAATGATATTAATAATAATGTTATCATTTCTCTTTTTATTACCTGACTTATACCCATCAATTCTGAAGAACCCATGCAACTTGAGAGAGAGAGTTACCTAAGAATAGCATCCACCAAATGAAACTGACAGAGAAGAATTACTCATTTATTGCATTGTTACTCATCTAGGCAAGTTATATTTGCAAGAAATATATCAACAGGTAGCTCTAAGTCACGCATGTCCCAAAGTCCCTCTATTTGCCCATTTGTACTTACCCCTTGAGCAAATATCCCATCCAGTAAATAGTTTGTATTTGGGCCCAGAGCACTCAATGATCCCTGGAAATTTCATGATCATAACCCTGCATCAGGAAAATGAGTTCCCCTGACATCCCAGTCATTGACAGTGTTGGAGGAAATTACTGGTGAGCATCTGTAGTAAATTTCTGACCTTATTTAATCATCTAATCCTTCCTACATCCAATGGTGATACAGTTAAAATGATTAGTTTTACATAACTGATACATTGCATATTTCTTCAATATTATTTGTTTCAGCCCATCTAAGAGTACCACAAGAATGGATAGCGTAAGAGAGATGAAATGTTAACCTACTCTAAGAAACAGATTTCCTAGTTTTGAAAAATTCTCATAGACTTGCACCAATACCAACTCTGCTAAACTTGAGAAATGCCACTTGAAAAGGAAATAGTCATCTTCTGGGGGGGGGCACATTGTAGGTTATCACAGTGTGTGGGAGGATCCCCAAATGAAGTAGAAGTCAAGTTGCCATAAAGGATACAAGAACAGCACATCTCAGTTTTCTCTGCTAGTTCATGATCCATAGCATATTCCTTAATTTAGGAACATCCCAAGGCTCTCACGACATGCTCTCTACTCTATCTAAACATTATTTATTTCTCTACTGCCTTCTGTTTCAAGTATCTATTCTGCTTATATATGCATGTTTGGGTATATGAAAAAGAAAAAGTACAAGGCCACAAGAAAGCTTAACAGTTTAATTAGTAAATTGAAATCTGTGAATTGAAGTCAATTGCCAGAACTGACATACCAATTTTGAGGAACTTGACATCCCCTAAGTCAAATTAGGTTCGTAGTAGTCAAACTATGCTTCAGATTTTTCATTTTGGAACTCTATAGAGCAACAAAAAAGGATAACAAATACTAGAGGCAAAGTTTAGGGGGGAAAAAACTATACACATACAAGAAATGTCTTATTCTAGAGCCACATATTGGTGCTCTTGTAGTTCTCGTCTTTAGATTAGTAGGAGGAATTATTCTAGAACAATCTATGCTACTAGAGGCATCCTAAAGAGCAAACAATAAACTCATTATATATGATAATACTGAGTATGTAATCATGTACTTTTGTCTGCTCAGTTGTTTTTAGTTATGCCAGATGCTTAGTGACCTCATTTGAGATTTTCTTGACAAAAATACTGGAAAGGTTTGCTATTTCCTTCTCTAATTAATTTGACAGATAAGGAAACTGAGGCAACTGATGTTAAGCAACTTGTTCAGGATCACACAGCTAGTAAGTGTATGAGGTTGGATTTGAACTCAGGTGTTCCTGACCCCAGGCCTGGGGTTCTATCTAGCTGCTCAACATAATGTTGTCATTATGTACACATATACACATATAATATTTATATGCAATTTTCTCCAGATTTTTAATATTGGATAATCTCCCTCTGTTAAAAAATGAATAGGTTACTTTTGCCTATTAGTCTGATTTGTTTTTATAAATTTAAATATTTCCTTTTCCAAATTATATGTTGATAGAGTTTTTAATAGTTGTTTTCTTGCATTTGGGAATTCAAGTTCTTTCCTCTCTCCCACCCTTCTCTTTTCCCCAAGATGGCAGGTTATATAATATAGGCTTTACATGTTCTATCTTATAATACATATTTCCATGTTTGTCATATTGTGAAAAAAGAATAGTTAGGCTTGTAAAGTAAATGGACTTAGATACTGGTGAACTTGGCTTTTTGTGTGTGTGTGTGTGTGCCAGAATAGTATGATGAATCATAGTGAAGAACTGTTTGCAAAATCTAATGAAGGTCTGAAATCCTCCTTTCCCTGAAACTAATAAAATGTGCTTTTGAAATAAATTTTAGAGATACCTCAAAGTAAATATTTAAATCAGAAACATTTCACAACATAAAGAATTTCCACTGAGGATAAAATGAAAAACTTGTCTATGGTCAAAGGGTATTCTGATGAGGTTATATACAGTATTAATATCTGTTCTCCTATTATGTACCTATAAATGATGTCTGGCTGTTGTATTAAAAAGGAAGTTACTCCAGCAGATGTTTTCAAATTAGCCAAAACCATGTCACAGAGTAAGGCAGTAGAGTTGGAAAAATGCCCAGAGAGACCTTCCCACAAGAAGCCTCAGGGAACCATTTAAATATTCTCTTAAACTTCCTTGTGCAGGGACTTGGCTAGCACAGCTTCTCCTTTTCCAATTTCTTATCCAAAACTTCAACAAGACCTCTACTCACTTAGTAGCATGAGAATCTGGCAAAGATTGGCAGCAGTCTAGTCCCATTCATGAAAAAGCCAGTGACTTATTTGTTTTTGTTGTTGTTGTTGTTTTTACCCAGGTAGACGATAAAACTTCCAGTTAAATATCAAAAGTAAACAAATTAAGTCAGGAGGCATTTATTAAATGCTTATTAAGTTCCAAACCTTTTCCTAAGCACTAGATATCCGTAATCTAAAAAGAAGCATCAAGATTGTCAGTGATGATAAATAAATAAAAATACTACTGGATGATTTCCAGAAGATAATTTGTCTTCAGATCAAGCCTATGGGTATGAGATCTGGGACAGAGTGTACACAGAAAATCCTTCCTAATTCATTGCAATCCTAAGGGCATATAGCCTAATTTAGGACCATGGACACTTAAGCATTCACACCAAAGATGTAAGTGGATTCAGACCTTTCTAATTTAAATGTATACCTTTAGGGCTTACCATGAATCAAACTAGATTTTAGAAGCAGAATTTGTTTTTGTCTCTCAATCTGAGTCAATAAGAAAAAAAAAAATAGCAAACAGTGAAACTCTGCCATTACCAAAAGCAACAGAATTCCTTGAAAGGTTCCCATGCATATCATGGAGTTTCTAGCCCTAGTCATTTGCTAAGTCATAAGACTATAAGGTTAAAGTCTCAAATCTGATCTCAAACTAACCACTATGTGGAAACAACTGGTGGTAAAGAGAAAGGAAGAAAGGAATCTGTATGTGTATATGGTGATGGGGAAGGGAATGATATTTAAATGCTTTATATACTATTTGGATTATTTATATAAACTAAGTTTATATTAAAGATGGTAAGCAGGCTCTTGGCAATGTATTTTTTGAAGTAAGAATCTCTTTGGGCCTTGGATTCCTCAGAAATAAAACAAGGGGGAAAGACTCAATCTTTAAGATCCCTTGTAGCTATACATATTCTATGATTCCAAGAAGAAAAAGAAGATCCTGGTAAAATGAATGCTATATCCTGTATAAATAAACGATAAAATATAGAGAAAGTAAAAGATGCATGGCTTAAGGAGAATAATTTGGATTCTATCTGCTGCAATTAACAGCTTTTTTACAATGTTGGAATTTCCAAGAAGCATCTCTTGATACCTTCAGATTAGATGCCCAATCAGAAAAAGTAACCTTCAATGAGCAGACTCAGTGATTAGGCCCCAATAAAAGGGGGCAGGTTCCCTAAAAAGTCCATCAGATGATAAAAGGGAGAAAGTCTTGCCAGTTTTCCTCTGTCAATATAGAACTTTCCTCCCTGTCAATATAGAACTCTGCCACGATTAGCACGTAAGGACACAGCAAAGGATATTATGAAAAGTATTCAAGGACACAGTGAATACACAGGGCAATCATACACTGCCAAGCTGCATTTTGAAACCATGAAATTTCCCTAGAACTTCTTACAAAGATAATTCTTGTTAGAAGAAGGATCATTAAAACAAACAAAAACAAAATGAACAAAGAGGATAGAATACAATGTGACATAAGTTTCTGAATGTTTCAACAGAATCCTTTTATGATAATCCTTTCATGGCAGAGCATGAGAAAATTCTTTAATGATGTTCTCCAGTTTAAGAAAGAAGGAAGGACAGAAAGGAAGAAAGGGAGAAATCTGGAGCAATGTTCTACTTTCTACTTAAAGGGAGAGGAGAAAAGCAAATATGGTTTTTATAGAGATGGAATCTTCATACATCTTCCAACTGGATGTCTGCCTCTTGCTAAAGAAAGATGTTCTATCTTATGAAAGGTGAAAATTTTGGAGAGGTGGGATAGAGCACTGGGTTTGAGTCAGGAAGACCTGATTAAAATTTCACATCAGATACTTAACTAGATTTGTGACTTTGAACAAGTCCCTTAAACGAAGTTTCTTCAATTGTAAAATGAGGATAATTATATCTACCATGTAGGGTTATGAGGGACAAGAATAAGACAGTATTCGTAAAGTGATTAGTATAATGCCTGGCATGTAATAAATGCTATATAAACTTTAGATTATTTATTATTATTGTTTTTATTTTAACTTTGATAAGAACCTGTCATAATATTGAATGTTATTAATATTAAAGAAGTTGTAAGGTATTGATAATTTGCATGCAGATAATAAAAATTACATGTTATACACTCTCAAATTTCATTTTCTTAAAATGGCTTCACAATTTAAATGGTATTATAGTTATTAATCAAAATTAAGATAAAACACTGATGAGTTTCCAAATAAGTTGCTATCCAGAGAATATAGTACAGTTTTACATTTTGAGAGAAGTACTGACACACTAAACATCTTAGACCTTTAGTTACTTGTGTTTTCTTTCATATGCAATCCAGAAAAAAAAAAACAGAAAATCTGAATAGCTTAAAAAAAACCATTTCTGATACAACAGAATTAATAGTTTACTTAGAGTAAACTTCATATGATTTTCTATTTAAAGTTGATTCAACAATGTTCTTCTCCTCTGAATGAAATAGAGTAGAGCAACATAGTTGTTAATGGTTTTTCTGAAACATCTTTTTTTTGGGGGGGAGATAAATTATTTCTATTTGTCTTGGGCACTTATTAATCATACTTTTCCCCTTGATTTTTAGTAGTCCTTGTCAAATGTTTATGTTGGGGGGGTAAGGGGGAGAAAACAAAATGATAAAATTGATCATGTGGAACAATTTGAATTTGATTCCTAAAATATGCATCTACAAAGTAATCAATTTGGAGATCATTATTAAGATACTAATTTTGAACGTATTATTTTATTCATAGTTTATAAGCCCAACTATATCTTCTCATCAGTTTTATATTGAAAGCAAACATTCTGGAGTAGCCAGTAAATTTAAACCTTAGGATTAAAATATATACCAATGTCAGAACTACCCTTAAATCCAACGTTCATACAAATACTTTCTGGGGAAAAAAAAAGTTTTCTTTTTCCTGTAAGCTAAATGACTCCATCAATTTGTAAAACTAAATGTGGTTCAAGGTAATATTTTCACTAAATCTATCTTTATCTAAAATACTAAAACTTATTTCTGAAAAAAGAGTTACAACAGTCTTGTGTAAACTGTCTTTTCCTGCGATAACTACATCCTCAGTAAGCTTTTCCAACCTAAATTATAGTTTAAAATTTTCATTAATTTCTATAATAAACATTTTCAAGGTTAATTTATAATCAGGAACTTCATGAAAATAAACCCTGAGGCAAATTAATGAGAAAATATTTACTCTTTTAGGCATAAATTTTGGGAATATTATACATATAACCATTTTTTTTTACCTCTATGCCATTCCTATTTAATAACACCAGTTAAGTTGGGGCAGCAAATTTTTGCTAAACCTGCAAAGCTGTATAGAAAGTATTGATTATAACACATGAGAATTGAAAGTTCCTTCCTGAAATGGAAGTGCTTCTATAAATGATATCCCCAATATATAAATCAAGTAGGCTATTTCACAGTAAAATGACCTTGTGAGATGTCGTAATCATTTCAATTCAACAAATACTTATTGAGCACTTCTACACCCTTTCCAATTTGTGGAAGATTGCAACTTAACATTTTCTTCTGGGTGGGCAGTCTTATTACAACTGAGAAAAATCCAATAAGAACAAAAGATCTAAAGATATGCATTTCAATTGGTTCATTTGTATCTTATATCTCTCCCCAGTCTTCATGGCTGAACTTAACCTTTGTTGCCTGTTTTTGGGGGGTGGGGGAGAGTGAGATGGAAGGGGTAGAATGTACAGCTTTCCACAGCATCCAGATATCCTTACTCTCTTTGGGGGGGGGGGGTGAAGGAATCTTCTTTAGTTTCAACCCCTACCCTCACCCCCGAAAATAAGGCAACACTAGCCACCTTCCCATTCCCAAGATTGTAGCCCCCGCCCCCAATAGCGAAATCCCACTAACCTACAATACAAGCGCCAGGAGGACTATGGAGGCGGGTTTGTGCTTTACGTTCTGCTCTATGACTAGCCAGGATACAGAAGAGCAGAGCTCCTCCTGAACAGAACCTCTTCACCATCTAAACAAATGCAATAGCATACTAGAGTCTGCTCATCATTCCCAGGGCTTTCTTTCCATTACCCTTTCTTAATGAAGCACAGAGATTTCTACTTCCAGGAAGAATATAAATGTAGCAGCGCAGGGCGCTGAATACAGGGTCTTCATTTCGACTTCATTCCCCCTGAAGAAAGGTCTCTCCAGCAGCTGCAACCGCCACTCAATGAAAGTGCAATTTGTTACATCCCAGAGCCCCAAGGAGAGGTCACTGTTTGATTCCAGTTCCAGCCCCGCTTATTCAATTTGCTTGACTGACTTCCTGAATACTGGATCTGATTTTGGGTCCACGGGATTCATTCAGATCAGGGCTTTAGAGGGGAATAATTCTCATGCCTTCTCCTTTGCCCCCACCGCTAGACACACACACACACACACACACACACACACACACACACACAAACACACACACACACACACACACACACGCACGCACACACGCACACACCAGGGACTTTCTCCACTAGAATAGCCAAAATGCTACCCCCCAAAAGCATGTGAAACAACTTCTGTGTGGACTCAGGAAGCTGCCAGGAAATCTCACCAGTTCATCTCTTTCTCACTCCTTCCCCAACACTGTGCATTGTCAAGTGGGTGCGTGGGTAGGTGGGTGGGTGTGTGAATTTGTTTTGGAGATAAAGAAGAGGGTTAATGGTGTTTTCCCCTTCCCCTCCCCCCAAGATTACTACATCTCTGACATGGTCAAGTAGAGAGCTGCCTAGCGCTGAGGGTGGTCTAGTGGAAGTAGGCTGGCACCACATTCCGGGAGAAAGGGACCTGGAGGATCCTCTCCCGCAGTTCCTTGGAGGGGCAGGGGGACGCACTGAGGGCGAGGAAAGGCGAAGGGAAGCTAGGGAGCGGGCGCTGATGCCTAAAGCAAGGGAACTCCCTTTCCACAGCCACGGGGAAAAAGGAGGAAGGGGAGCCAGCCGAATGGAGCGGAGGAAAAGAACCCTTAGAGCTTGGCTGGGGCAGCGGCCGCGGCAGCGGCTCCAGCCCTGCTGCTGCGGGCGCCTGCCCAGGCTCCCCAGCGGCGCAAACAGCTCAGCGGCTCAGCCCAGCCGTTACCTTTCAGCTGCCCGCAGTCCACGCGTCCGTGCGTCCTCCTGCCAAGCCCTTCAGGGACGACGAGAGGAAGGTGCCTGCTAAGCCGGGACAGGTACTGAGGGAGCTGGCTAGAGAGACCCTGGAGGAAAGCGGAGTAGGAGGTGCCAACGGCGGTGGCTGCAGCTGCTGCCCCTACCTCTAATCCTCTCGGGGTGAAGCTCTCTCAGAGGTGATGTCTGGCTGGGTGAGGCGGACTATGCCGGGTACAACGTTGCGCTCGCCTCTGGCTCAGAGGCTGAGCACTGGGAAGAGGAGAGCTGAGGCAGAGAGGCTGAGAGCTGGTCACCCGCCCCTGGGTGCATGTTAATACGGTGGGGAGGAGGAGTCCCGAGCTTCCTCCGCCCAACCAACGGAGCGGGCGGCGGCAGCCAGGCAGCCCCCCCCCTGCGCTACTATGGCTGTGACCACTAGTACCTGGCTCCAGCCCAGACACGCGCGCCAAGTGTAGCGAGGGGTGGGGGGGGGGGGAGACCAAGCAGGAGAAACCCGGTATCTCCCCAAGAGCTTTCCTCTCTCGCGGTGTTGTCAGGGAATCCTTAGAGTCGGGCAGGACCTTGAGAGGTCATTTCGTCTAGCCCCCTGCCTTCAGTAAGGATTGAATCCATCTCAGTCCAAAGGGATGAGGTCTGCCAGAAGCAGCTAGGATTTGCCACCTGTCCCTAGAACCTGTTAGAGAATGCAAATCCTCTCCAAGTGTCAGTGGCCCGTCCACTGTTTATTAGGACATCTCCCTCTGCCTCTGTACATCCTTTCCTGTGATAAAGGCAGTGTCCTGTTGTGGAAGAAGAAATTATTTTGGAATAAAAAAATCTGGGTTGGAATCAAGAGAATATTACATACTATCTATATGACCTTGGGCAAGTCATTTTACTTTCTTAATTGTCATTTGCTCATTTGTAAAAGGAGGAAAATAGACTATCAAGGTACCTTCTGTTCCAGAGCCTACTGATTTCTTAACCTCCTGTACTCAATTGGGGGGGGGGAAGGGAAGGAGAGAAGTTAACTTAATTTTGACTTCATCCTCAGCATTTATCCTTGGAGATCAATTTGACCTGCATGGATTTGCTTTCCCATTCTCTCCTCCTTAGTAGAAATGTTAGAAAGCAGGTAATTACGCTTTCCCAAGATACATTCTGTGAAGGGAAATGCACTGACACAGACAGATCAGTCACCATGCTGAATATACCTTTTCCTTTTCATCCTTTCTCAGACAGCAGTATTTCTTTCCAATGCATGCATAAACTGGTAAACCCACTCAATCTGAAGGTGATTCCATACTCATTGGCATAGGTCTTTTTAGCCACTCTGAAAAAGCTAGCGAGAACCAGAGAGATAAAGAATTATTGCAAGAGATACTGAAATGGAGAGAGAGAGAGAGAGAGAGAGAGAGAGAGAGAGAGAGAGAGAGAGAGAGAGAGAGAGAGAGAGAGAGAGAATGCAATGGGATGTGGGTCAAGGTCAGAAAAGCACTCATGAGTATTTTGAGAGTTCCAGTAGGAGCCTAGAATGGTATATACTAAATGATAATTAAAAGAATAGGATTTCCCCCCTCCTGTTTCTGTCTTTTCCAAAAAGAGTGGGCATTAAAAAAGAATGCCTTTTTGTTCTGCAGTCCCAAGGGATGACCTCATGTCAAACTTTATATAATCTTCTTTATATAATTGTGCCCCCCCAAAAACCCTTTCCAAACATTAAGCTAAGTGAGTCTATAAAGTTTTAAGGGTTTAACATTTGCTTAAGGTAAGATCTGATTATAAATAGTAGTAGAATTGTCCTTTTAAAGAAATCAACTCTCACATAAAACTAAGCAGAAGTGAAGAGTCTTTTCCATAAAATATGGTTCAAATAAATAACCTCTTTTTCCTTAAGCTTGGCAGAGCCATTTCTTTTTTCTTTCTTTTTCTTTTTATAAGATTTTGTGTGATAAAAAATACTGCTAATGAAAGCAAATTTTCATCATTATTTAAGAGAGAGCCTAAATGCTTTAATAATACTTTACAATAGTTAAACTAATGCTGTCTTAGGTCAATTTAGGTAATATGTCATATGATAAATGCAAAGACATAAAAAGAGTCATGTAATAAAATGGATCTGACATCTCATCAATGCAGCTATTTCTCCTAAAGATAAAGATCATATCCTATCCATATCTACCTACTCAATGTGAATCTTATTCATTCTCCCACTATGTTTTTTACAGCTGTGCCTAACATTGTGAAGGACTTTTCATATTCTCGCTCATCTTTCTAAATCATATATATTTATTTGTTTTAGCATATCCTTCATTCTTTTCTATCTTCATATTTCCTTATTTGTTACGTTTTGCAAACTTCTTTTTTATACCACCACATGCGTTTCCATTCTCCTTTAAATGATACAAATTTTTAATCTAAAAAGACTATAGCAGGGGTCAGCAACCTTTTTGGCCATGAGAGCCATAAACGCCACATTTTTTAAAATGTAATTTTGTGAGAGCCGTACAGTGCTCACAGTGCACACTCCTGTAACAGTGCCTGAAAAAGAAAATTTGACTTTATGGCTCCTGCAGAAAGAACCATATCTGGCCCTCAAAAGAGCCAGATATGGCTCAAGAGCCATATATTGTCTACCCCTTCTATAGTGTATCACAACTCACAGCCAAATACCACCGTAACACCAGTAGCCTTTTCTGATAATTAAAATATCAGCTTTTGTTTCAGGAAAATGTTTAGGATCATTATAAGAGTTTTGTGATTTTTTGAAATAAAATCCAAACCACTCTTCTCCTCCTTCTGTTTAATGTGGATCCCAAATAAATTTTAATTTGAATTCTGTCAAAGTTATCTGTAAATGTATTGATTTGTGAGCTACATGGGTTGTCATTCAACAGAATATTATAATCTAGGTAAAGGACATTCTGCATCCACTTCATTTTCCCTGTGTGGATAGTTAAAACCAAGATTTTGAGTCAATTAAGAATTTTTTTTAATCAGAGGCTGTATAGTGTTCTGGAGTGTGATGAAACCATCACGATGTTTGCAAATTGGAGCATCTAGGCAACTTAATGGTTTGTAAATTATGTGACTTTCCCAAGGTCATATAGCTAGTGAGGAACTGAGGCTATATATGACTTCTTA
Source organism: Gracilinanus agilis (assembly GCF_016433145.1). Classification (NCBI taxonomy): domain Eukaryota; kingdom Metazoa; phylum Chordata; class Mammalia; order Didelphimorphia; family Didelphidae; genus Gracilinanus; species Gracilinanus agilis. The sequence continues at coordinate 549,531,599 of NC_058130.1, forward strand.
ACTGCAAGTTTTTATTTACAGATTAGTATGACTGGAGGCAAAATGTATAAAGATGAAAAGAGAGGCATAGACTGATTCTTTCTTGAATCTGTAGTTGACTCTATTATTTGTTGCCCAGGATCACTCTTGCCTTGAATCTTTTTTTGCCTGCTCTTTGCAATATATATAATTTCCTATGAGCAGAGTCATTTTTCAGTTATATCTAACTCTTCATGACCCCATTTCAGATTTTCTTGGCAAAGATACTGGAGTGATTTGTCATTTCCTTCTCCAGCTCATTTTACAGATGTGGAAACTGAAGTAAACAGGGTTAAGTGACTTAACCAGGGTTACACACCCAGTAAGTATCTGAGACTGGATTTGAACTTAAGTTATCCTGATTCCAGGCCACTAGCAGAGTACCATGACTAATGACAAGGGAAGGAGAAAAACTCCCTTTCCCCTATTCCTCTGGCTTTTGGGTAAAGGTAGAATGGGAAGGACAAAGAAGGATCTTAGCTTATTAAATGAAATTATTTCCCTAAAAGGGATTCTCTTCTCTGCCATCAGAGGTTACACTCCCGAGAACAGTCTCTATCTTCTATTGAATGTCTTGATTTTTTTAAGGGCCAATAGGGAATTTTGGTCAATCCTGACTATTTGGTAATCTGACTTTTACTTCCTTCTTATTTAATTGTTGGCATGTCCATATTTCTAAAAGTGTACCAAGGCTGTCCTAATTCCATCAAGCTTGATTAATAAATTTATTTAATTTAGATATTTAATACCTTATTGGAGGGAGATCAGCAGATGCATTGAAATAGCAGAATGAGGTAAAATCTATCTCTCTTTCCCAATTATTCCAACAAAGATCAAAGAAAAGCACTCGACTAAGTAGTCAATGGGAATTCCAGGCTAAAATACATTAGTTCATTTTTAAGGTCAAGATCATGAATTCAGCCCATAGGCAAATGATAAGGGCAAAGACCTTGACCAGACATAGCCTAGAAGTGCTCTCTGTCCCTGAATTTTGAGAATTCATCCCAGAGGTGAATAACCAATGCAAGTACTGTGGACCACATTCTGAGCTGCAGCGGTTTCTTGGATGCAGTCCATAGGCCAGTAACCAGGATAGAGATGATAAAACAGAGTTAGGCTACAGTTTTCAAGTTCTGGACTCTAATGCAGTTTCTTAGATTCAGCACACAGATCTTGGCTGATGCCTATAACTGAATAACAAGGGAAGGGACTATAAACTACTTAGAAAGCCTATAGAGCCTCCGTTTATAGAAAACAGAGGCTGGGCCAGCAGCAATCTACTGGATCTCTAACCATAGGAAAACCTGTAGTTGTGTTTCCTAGACACAAAATAGGTTTTATAGTCCATGAAGCTAAGGCCAAGAGGACATCACTAAATATGCATTTTAAATTATCCTGTCTATCATCAGATAAAAGACTACTGCTGCAAGATCTGAGCTATTCCAGACTATTTAAGGAACGTAGCTCTGAATTTGTGACAGGACCCCAGAAAATGAGTAAAATCATTTCTATGTCTATACTCATGTCCATCTCTACATGTACAGATATTTAAATATCTCTATCTACAGATAGATAAATAGATAGATAGATAGATCTGTCAGGCACCTATTTCTAGATATTTAGAGATTAGTAGATAAGAACTATACAAGGGCTCATACTTCCTCAAGTAATGGGAGGGGTCAGGCTCTAAAAGAAATTTCAATTCAGATAGTAATTCTGGAATAATGAGTTTTTAAAAAGATAGTTATGATAAAGAGCTATAATGGAGCCTAGGATACCTAAGAAATAATCTTATAAGAAATAATAATCCTAAAACATCTAAAAGCAGAGATTAAAAAAAATGCTATTTGGCCATAAGGACAACTAAAACACATGGAAGGAATTAAGAGGTTTTAAAAAAGATTTTATGAATTATATTATAATGAAATGAGAGCTCTGGAAGAAGGAATTGGAGAGAAGATTAACAGGTAAGTACAAGAAGAAGAACTTAATCAAGTAACAGATTCCTTGAAAATGGAATGAGCCAAAAAGAAGAAAATGATTCTGTAAGTTAAGAAGAATATTAAAACAAAATCAAAAGACTATTATAATGGTTAAATTGAGATTTTTACTAAATAAGAGAGGTATAAAAAAGTGGTCGCCAATTATTATCCCTTAAGTCAGAAAAACTATTAGCAGCTTTTTAGCAATTTTGTTTAATTGGAATATTAGTAAAAAAGAGGAAAATGTAGAAGGGAAAGAGGTAAGGAGACTGCCTAGCCTACACTAAATGTTGAAGCTCACTCCCCAACAAATTTCAAATCTCCACATGGAAAGCCAAGTCACTCACCAGCAATCCAATGTAGGATTCAAGGAAAGGAGTTTCTTCACAGAACTCACTCTGAATGGAGTATCCCACTGAAGCACCAATAAGCAGAGAAGATCTCCTCGAAGAGCCACTAAGGCAGGAATATCTCCAAGCCATAAATCCCAGGAGAAGTCCAAAAGAGAAGTCCCAAGGATCAGTCTTCCAAAAAAGAAGTCCAAAGGAGAAGATCCAAGGATCAGAGACTCCAAAGGAGAAAATTCAAGGAGAAGTCCCTTGAACAGGAAGTTCAGGACTTTTTATAGTCCTGTTCCCACTTAACTTCCTGTCCCTTACCCAATTTATGGGAACCAATCACAGTCTTTCAATTTACCTAGCACTGCCAGGGGAAGGGGAGGGGAGGGCAGGGCAGTGGCCTCTGGAGTTGTTACCCTCTCTAGCAAGTGACTTCTGAACTCCCATACTTAGTGACTGATAAGGTACTAAGTAGGGGTACTTAAGTTTTTGATTGATTAACTTAAATATCACTGATTGATAGACAAAGAGAGTTTGATTCACTCTTCACCCTATAAAGTAGGAAAAATATAAAAATAAAAACCAACTAGCCTAGAAAACAGGTTAGGGAGTGATAATATAAGAATCACTGGGCAACTTAAAGGTGTTGCTAAAAAAAGGGGGCCAGGATATCATATTTCAAGAAATAATGAATTAAAACTGTTCAGAGCTATTAGAATCAGAAGGTAAAGAGAAATCAAGGAATCTACTAGTTCTAGGAAAAAAATCTTAAATAAAAACTCTTAGGATTGTCATGGCTCCAAACCATAAGTTTAAGGTCAAAGGGAAATTGCTAGAAACAAATGGGAAAAAAAATCCTTTAAAGTTGCAGAAATCACACAAGATTTAACAACTGCTGCTATAAAGGAACCAACATTTTAGAATGATGAAACATAAGGCAAAAGATATATCCTAACCCAGCAAAACTTGTGATAATTCTATAGAAGAACTTCAGTGAAATAGAGAACTTCCAAGGCTTCCTGATGATTAAAATAGAATAAATTTGAATCCTGTAAATTCTTACAGAGAAGTCAAAAGAAGCAAAAAGATAAATGAATAGTCAGAAAACAAAAATTATGCAAGCATGAAGTATGTACATTCTAAAAGAGGGAAAATAATATGTGTCACTTGAAAACATTAAAGCCATCTGAGGCAACAGAATAAGTTAAATAAATCAAAGGACTAAAGTGTGCTTTTAAAAAGCATTTTGTTATTTCTTTATTTTTAACATTAAAAAAATTTAAGTTCCAAATTTTCTCTTTCCTGTCCCTTCCCAACTCACTGAGAAGGTAGGTAATATGATATCAATTATACATGTGAAATCATGCAAAATATATTTCTGTATTAGCCATGTTATAAAAAGGGAGAAAAATCAAGAAAGCAAAAATTATACATTGCATTCAGAGTTCATCAGTTCTCTTTCTGGATAGGAATAACATTTTTTCATTATAAATCATTTGAAATTTTCTTGGATTGTATTTTTTTATTGTATTCTTGGATTAAATTTCTTTTATTGATCAAAGCAACTAACTCTTTCACAGGTGATCATCATTACACCATTGCTTTCACTGTATACATTGTTCTACTGGCTTCAGTTCATGTAGATCTTTCCAAATTTTTTTCTGAAACTTTCCCCTCTTCATTTCTTGTAGCATAATGGCATTCCCTGACAATCATATTCCACATAGTATTCAGTTATACGCCAATTTATGAACATCCCCTCAATTTCCAATTCTTTGCTGCCATAAAACCACTATAAATATTTCATACAAATATGTAATTTTCCTTTTCCTTTTCAATCTTTTTGGGATATAGACCCAGTAGTAGTATTGTTGGATCAAACACATTTTTATAGCCCTTTGCACATAGTTCCAAATTGTTCTCCAGAATGGGTGGACAAGTTCAGAAATTCACTGACAGTACATGAGTGTACTTTTTTTCTCTCATCCTCATCAATATTTGTGTTTTTTTAATATGCTAGGTGGTACCTCAGAGTTTTATTTGGATTTCCCTAATCATTAGTGTTTTAGAGCATTTTTTCACATGAATAAAAATAGCTTTGGTTTCTTATTTTGAAATTTTTGTATTAAAAAATTGGGGAATGGCTTTTTTTATGAATTTGAAACAGCTGTCTATATATTTGAGAGATGAAAACTCTTTTTATTTTGTTTTTTTGTTTCTTTTTATGTTTTTCTTTTGTTTTTATTGTCATGCCAAACCGACTTTCCCTATTGGTCATTGTTGTAAAAGCAAAGTTATACAAGACCAAAACCCCAAAATAAAACCAAAAATAATGATGTGAAAGATAACTCCAACAGTTCTTTCTCTGGAAGTGAACAGCATTCCCCATCAGAAGTCTTTCAGGATTTTTCCATATCATTGCATTGCTGAGAGTAATCAAATTTTCATAAATAAATCACCATCCAATATTTTTGTTATTGTATACAATGATCTCCCAGTTCTACTTATTTTATTTGCATTGGTTCTTGTAGGTCTTTACAGATTTTTTTTTCTGAAATCATCTTGAATATCATTTCTTATAACACAATAGTATACCATTACCAACATGTATTTTAATTTGTTCAGCCATTCCCCAATTGATAAACATCCCCTCAATTTCCAGTTCTTTGCCACCACAAAAAAGTAGCAATAAATATTTTTGTACAAGTGGATCCTTTTCCCTTTCTTTGGTATACAGACCCAGTAGTGGCATTAGCAAATCAAAGGGTATGCACGGTTTTATAGCCCTTTGGGGATAGTTCCAAATTGCCTTCCAGAATGTTTGGATCAGTTCACAAGTCTACCAACAATACATTAGTTTCCCAATTTTGCCACATCTCCAAAATTTACCTCTTTCCTTTACTACCATATTGACCAATCTGATAGGTATGAGGTGGTACCTCAGCATTGTTTTAATTTGCATTTCTCTTATCAAGAGTGATTTAGAACATTTTTTCCTGTGGTTATTGATGTCTTTGGTTTCTTCATCTGAAATTTGCTTGTTTATATCTTTTGATCATTTTTCAATTGGGGAATGGCTTATATTCTTATAAATTTGACTTTGTTCTTCATAAATTTGAGAAATTAGACCTTTATCAGAGACATTTGTTATATTTTTCCTAATTTGTTGTTTTCCTTCTAATCTTGGTTAGATTAGTTTTGCTTGTACAAAAGCCTTTTAACTTAATACAATTAAAATTATTCATTTTATATCTTATAATACTCTCTATCTCTTATATGACCATAAATTCTTTCCATCTCCAAAGACCTACCAGGAAAACTATTCTGGGTCCCACCTAATTTAATTATAGTATCACTCTTTACATCTAAATCATATATTCATTTTTTACCTTATCTTGGTATAGGGGTGTAAAATATCTATGTCAAGCTTCTACTATAACAGGGGTTAGCAATGTATGGTTCTCGTGCCATATCTAGCTCTTTTGAGGGCCAGATATGGCTCTTTCTGCAGGAGCCATAAAGTCAATTTTTTTTCAGGCTCTGTTACAGGACCGCGCACTGTGAGCATTGTATGGCTCTCATGAAATTATATTTTAAAAAATGTGGCATTTATGGCTCTCACGGCCAAAAAGGTTGCCGACCCCTGTACTATAATGTTTTCTAATTTTTCCAGAAGTTTTTGTTAAGAAGTGAGTTTTTATTCCAAAAGCTGGGATCTTTGGGTTTATCGAACTCTAGGTTACTAAGGTTATTTACCCCTGTATATTGTGTATCTAATCTACTCCATTGATCTACCTTTCTAAAAACTAATTTTTATTTATTTTTTTCTGTTCTGTTTATTTATTTATTTATTATTTATTAATTTTTTATTTTTAGAAAAATTTTCCATGGTTACATAATTCATTTTCTTACTCTATCCTTCAATCCCTCAAACACCCCCCTCCCCTCGCCATAGCTACCTCACATTTCCACTGGTTTTAACATGTGTGGTCAGTCAAGACTTATTTACATATTATTGATAGTTACCTGGGTGTGGACTTTTCAGGTCTACATCCCCAATCATGTCCTCATCAATCCAAGTGTTCAAGAAGTTGTTTTTCTTCTGTGTTTCCACTCCTGTAGTTCTTCCTCTGAATGTGGGTAATGTTCTTTTCCATAAATCCCTCAGAATTGTCTTGGGTCATTGCACTGCTACTAGTACAGACGTCCATTACATTCGATTTTACCACAGTGTATCAGTCCCTGTGTACGATGTTCTTCTGGCTCTGCTCCTTTCACTCTGCATCAATTCCTGGAGGTCATTCCAGTTCACATGGAATTCCTCCAGTTTATTATTCCTTTGAGCACAATAGTATTCCATCACCAACATATACCACAATTTGTTCAGCCATTCCCCAATTGAAGGGCATACCCTTGCTTTCCAGTTTTTTGCCACCACAAAGAATGCAGCTATAAATATTTTTTGTGCAAGTCTGTTTATCTATGATCTCCTTGGGGTACAATCCCAGCAATGGTATGGCTGGATCAAAGGGCAGGCATTCTTTTAATCAGAGAAACTTACTGTAAAATTTTTTGATATTTCCTTGTTTATGATTCCTCCTAGCAAAATGTAGTTTCCCTGATTTCTTCTTTCAATTACGTCTGTTTTAACTTTTGCTTTGTCTGAAGGAAAGGGTGGTGGTGGTAGAATCAGAGAAAAGGCAAATTCAGGGAGAGAATAGTCATTTAAAATACCTTCTAACTTCAGATAATTGGTCATAATTTTTTTAAAGAAAGAAGAAAAAGGTAAGAACCTATGAATGGGTTGTATTTCAGAGAATGAGAAGCAGGAAACTCCCTTAACAGCCTTTGAAACCATTAAGATTCTGACAGTATATTCATTTTTCTCTATTAGCATGTTAGCACTACATTATTATATTGCATCTCCCAGTTCAAGTAAATTTGCCTTTCTAGGTATCCCTGGATTCTTGTTTGTATTTGAAAGTTTCTACTTGGCTCTGTTTTTCCCCCCACCAGAAATGCTTGAAAATCTTCATTAAAATTCCATGTTTTTCTGTGTAGAATTTTATTCAGTTTGGCAGGGTAAGGTATTCCTGGATATGAGACTATATTTTGATTCTGAATTCTTAATTCTCTCTCAAAGATCTCCTCCAGAACTCTCATTTCATTTTCAGTGTGATTTTAAAAACTTAAAAACAAAAACCTCTTACTTAATTTCTTCCAGGCATTTTAGTTGGTCTTATGACTGTGTGTGTGTGTGTGTGTGTGTGTGTGTGTGTGTGCATTTTACTGGATTTTACTATGATATTTCTCAAGATATTTTCCTCCTAGAAGATGAATAGTAGATTTTCATCACTGCCATCTGGTTCTTATGGGTTTGGTGGTTTTCATTTAAACTTTTCAATAATATAGTGTCCAGACCATTTTTTTAAATTATGATTTTCAGAGTCCAAAGTTTTTTTTTCATTCTTATGGTCTGACTTTTTAAAGATTTTTTTTTAATTTTCAGTTTCCAATTCTCTCCTTTACTCTACTCTTTCCCTACCTATCAGCACAGCAAGAAATACAATGCCCATTATACATCTGAAGTCAAACAAAACATTTCTGAATTAGCCATGCTCTGAATAAAAATCAAGAAAAATAAAGAGAATAAAAGTACTTTGAGTCCATCAGTCCTTAATCTGAAGATGGATAGCATTTTACAAAGTGAAACCTTTGGAATTATGATGGATCACTGTACTGAGCAGAGTTACTTAGGCTTTCACAGTGGGTTATCTTTACATATGCTGTTATAGATACATTGTTCTTCTGTTTCTGTTTATTTCATTTTGTATCAGCTCATATAAGTCTTCACTAGGCCTTTTGGACATTGTTCCAAATTGCCCTCCAGAATTACTGGATTTGTTCACAGTTCCACTATCAGTGCATTAGTATAACTATTTTTTCCTACATCTCTTCTAGCATTCGTCATTTTCCTTTTCTGTCTTTTTACCCAAGCTTATGGTTGTTAAGTGATACTTCAGAGTTGTTTTAATTTGTATTTCTCCAATTTATTAGTGATTTAGTATCAATGACTACTGATAGCTTTGATTTCTTCCTCTAAAAATTGCATGTTCATATCCCTTGACCATTCAACAATTGGCAAATGGCTTTTATTTTTAGAAATTTATTTCAGTTTTACAAATATTTGAGAAATAAGTTCTCTTTCAAAGAAATTCACTGCAAAAATTTTCCTGAGTTTCCTATTCCCTTCTAATGATGACATTGATTTTGTTTGTGTATACCTTTTAAAGTTTTAGGTATTCAAAATTATCTATTTTGATATAAACTAATATTTTATTTGATCACCAACTTTTCTCCATCAATAGATCGATCAGGCTAATTCTTTCCATGCTCCTTTAATTTGTTTAGTGTTATAATCTTTTACATATACTCATTTTGAATTTATTTCTGTGTAAGGTATGAGATGCTGGTCTTTGCCTAGATTCTGGCAGATGTCCTTATAATTTTCCCAGCAGGTTTTTGAGATAGAGAGATCTTGCCCCCAGCAGCTTGGATCTTTGGATTTATCAAATACTAGGTTGCTGTACTCATTTGATTGTATATATTGAATTGATAATCTATTCTGTGGATCAACTACTTGAGTTCTTATTCAATAACTGTTTTGGTGAATAATACTTTGTAGTATAGTTTGACATCTGGTACTACTAGACTCCCTTCCTTTACATTTTTTCATTGATTTCCTTGATACTTTTGTCCTTTTGTTCGCCCCGAAAAAATGTCTGATTATTTTGTCAAACTCTATAAAGTAATTATTTCATAGTTTGATCCATGATTCTTAAATTATATTCCCCAATGATTTTTCAGGTCAGTTGTATTTTATATTGAGTAGCTTCCATTTTCTTCTCTTTTCCAATCTTTTCATTCTGTTCTACTTTTTGTTGCCATTTCAGGTAGATATTGATTTCTCCTTGCTCTATTTTAGTTCTCTAAGTGTATTTTATTTTGGAAATATTTATGTCTTTCTTCTTGAAGCTATTTATTCTCCTTCCAGTTATTTCCTACAGAGATTTTGTTTCATCATTTGTCTCTTGCTTAAGAACTTCTAGGTATTCATGTGGTCCTTGTTGAAAATTCATTTTTTCCTTTGAATCACTGTTTGCACTTGTTTCAGAACTACCCAGTCATTTTATAACAGAAGGGAAGAAATCTATCTCTATAATAATTCCAAATCTAATTGGTTGTATATTTTATTTAGTTACCTCCCTAGTTTTATTTTCTTATTTGAAACATTAGGGATCTTGTTCTGAGTGCTGCTAGGCCAAACTTGTTGCTACAGTTGAGATAGACTTCTAAGTTCCTACTAAGTCCTACTAAGCCCCTGCACTGGGGCTTCCACATACTTGTTTGATGCGCCTAAAATAGTAGTTCTCTATGTAATTAGTGCTTCTCCATGGAATCACTCTGTACGTGATGAAACTAGAATGAAGATAATGACTTATAAAAATAGCAAAAACATCTATTTTATCTCCCTATCATAAGTGAAGCTTGTCACTATTACATGAAAGATAAGATGAGATTACTAGGTTTTACCTACTGTACCAATTTAGAAGTTAAACCTTCAGCCTTTATTATCTATGGAAACAGAAGACTACACTTCTCTCTGGTCTTGTTGGTTGTGTTGGCAGGTTGGGTTTGTAATTTAGGCTGTCACTTGCTTTGGTGCTAGTCAACCTTCCTAGTGATTGTATTTCTACCTGAATTTTTGTGCAATTTGGTGGTGGAAGAAGTCAGTTTCTCATTGCATTTCTTGATCACATTTGAAATGACATTACTTTCAGGCTTTTGAAAGAGTAAATGTATAGTACCTAGGTATTCCATCTCTGTTAAGGTTGCTTTTCTGCCTTGAATTGTCAATTTGATTTTATTGATGTATTTTGTATTCACATTACCAATATTTAAAGATTACTTCACAGGGAGTGCCAACCAGTTCTTTCCCTCCTCCCTGTAAAATTCGCTTCTGGATCAGTAGAAGAAGCATGAACACAAACTACAGTTCTACTCCTCTTCTTCCAATTATCTATCTTTGTAGTTTGGACTCTCTGTAGTAGTGCCTGAAAACATTGGATACTCCTTTTAATGGAATCCTTTCAGCCTACCTGGTCTTCATGAAAACATATCTGGAGGTAATCCTAAAAAGGGTAATTAAAAAGAAAATTACATAGGTGACCCATGGATATTTGCAATTAAAGTATAAACAAAATAATTCAAAATTAACAGCTAATAACATTAGTGTAATCTGGAATCATAGGAGAATTTTAGAGTAGGAGGCCTAAAACTTAATGAAGTCCAACTTTATAATTTGATAGCTAAGGTAATGGGATATTTTGGTTGTTAATTTGTTATTGAATTACAAAATTTTAAATAAAGAACCTTAGGCACCATCTTTTCTAAAACATTTTCTAACATATGAATATGTTCTATGGCACTTACTACTGAATGTTTAACACTCTCAGAATGAAGAATTCATAGGAAATACTATTATATGTTTGAATACTTAGAATTATTAGTCAAGATTTCCTTATAATGAGTTGAACTCTACTGCTGGATCATCTGCATGTCAATCCCAGTTCTGGACTCTAAATTCATATATCATCCATGTTATTCTGTTTATACTTTACAAACCTTAAATATTTGAAGCATCCTAAATGTTCTCATCTCCAATCTAAATTTATAAAACTGATATACATATGGCATAATTTCAAATTGCCCTCACTCTTTTGCTTGTTTTGCATTGAATGTGCTAAATTGTATTTAATGCCATTCCCAAATTATAAGGTACAAAATTGTACACAATACTCCAATATCATTGTACCACCACAATATCTCCTCATGTAGTATGTAATGTAATTGCCTGATCTTCTCATGTAACCTACTCTATAGCAAGTCTATTCTTATGACAGGGCTGATTTCTGGGTAATATGAGCAACAAGATGAAAGAACAGACATTTCCTCTAGTCTCCATGAACACTAAAACCACTTCAAAACAGAAATTATTCACCAGATAAAGCATCTTCACTAGTCTCCAGGGTCTAAGAGACTCAGAAATGAAAAGAAGATTTAAAAATCTCATGAGTTTACACCACTTAAAGTTCACTCAGCATCCCTGCCTTACCTCCTAAGTAAGTTTACCACCCTCCTCCTATTTCTAACACTGTGGAAAACCTATCTCCAGACTAAAGAACTTTGCACAGGCTACAATAACTAGGAAGCATGGTCTGTCTTCTGGGGGTCATGACAGAAAAAAAAGTGATGTATCAGACAACCCCATAGCACTAGTGCTACAAAGTTCTGAATTATTGATGCCAGAGCAGAAAAGTGTGTAGCACCAGCACCACGGAGCTATAAATTGTTAATTGCAGGGAAAACAACCTCATAGCACAAATGTTACAAACTGCTAAACTGTTGATGCTGTGACAGAAGATCCTATTGTACCAGTATTATTACTCTGGATTATAGATACCTGTAAGTGCATCAGAGAACTAAGGAGCTGAGGAAATGGAATAGGATACTGGGATAAAACCAAATAAACTATGAAGGAAAATAAGAGTAAAAATAAAAAAAAAACTTACATTACTAACAATCTTAGTAAAAAGAAAACTTAAAGACTTTGAACATAGACAGATAAATCAGCAGGAAAATAGTATGTAGAGAAGCTGATATGGCTTCTAGATCTATTTGATGAATTCAGACATCTATGAATAAATTCTATAAAAATAAAATGATCAAACACTGAATAAGACATAGAATCATATAGAATTTGAGGAGAATATGGAACAAAAATATGCTGTTCCTTAGTGGATTAAAAAGAGAAATGAGGGGGCGGAGCTAAGATGGCAGATGATTCCAGATCAGCTCTGTGCTACTACAAGAATCCTCTCTGACCAAGATTCAATTATCACCACAAAATGAATACAGGAGTGAAATATCCAACAAGGAGACAGAGTAAAACAACTATCAAGAAAAGAAAAACCCAAAAGTTAGGCAGAAACCACCTGGGGCACTGGGATGAGAGGAGAACAGAGCCAGGAATAGCCTGTAGGAAGGGGAGAAGAGCAAGTCAAGAGCAAGCCACATAATCCCATCCCATTTCTGCTTTCCCAGGTTCAGAAACTAAGGCCAAACCAACATCCAGATCCTGAGATCCTGCCTGGGCAAATAGTAGTACAGACCAATACAGAACCCTTAAAATTTCAAAACTGTGGAAAAGTCTGAAGTCCCAGCCCAGAGGAGTCTGGGCGGAAGTGGACTGATCCTTGTGGCCCCAGAGAAAGCCAGGAATCCTAGTCTGATCTCAGGAAAAGGACATAGTACACAGTTTGGGGAGGATAGTACTAAGTACTGCTCTTTTTGCCTAAAGCTCAGGGTGGAGCTCCAAGACAGGGCAATCAAGGGTGTGCATGATTGGATCCAATCCAAGGCAAAATCAGAAACTTGAGCCTAAGCCTGGGGCTAAAATTTGATCAGCCTCTGATCTGATCAAGTTCAGAGTAAAATCAAAAGTTTATACCTAAGCCTGAAGCAAGTCTTTAAGGTATCAGCAACTTAAGGCTCTATTGAGTCAGTAGGGGTAAGGGGGCTCTGTAATATTTATAAAAATGTAGATTTTTATGCTAAATATGAAAGTTTTAAAGTAATATTGTGGTTGCTGATTTAAAAATAATATAGCTTAAGTCAAAATGACTTTTAGAAGCTTTATTTATAAAGAGGTAGAAAGAGTGAAAGAGGAGACATGTAAGAATAGGATAGAGAAATGTCTAGCCTATCACCCTAAGTATTGTTCTGGTTTCTGGCTCAGCCCTGGCAGGGCTGGGTAACCTTTAGCCAGAGGACCCAGTGTTGTCTTCAGCAAGAGTTCCACCAACACAGCCTCTTCCAGGAAAGGAAGGCCTCTCCAGAACCAATTTCTCCAGAAGTCAGGAAAGGTAGACCTGCTACTCACCCAGCAAGTCAATGCAGGATTCAGGGAAAGAGTTTCCTCCTTAATTCAGTCCAGTTCACCAACTCAGAGTCTCCCAAGGTGAACTCCAAAGGAGAAGACCAAAAGCCAAGTCCAAAAGTGAAGCCACAAGGTGAAGTTCCAAAAGCCAAGACCAAAGGAGGAGCTCAAAAGGTCAAGTCCAAAAGAGAAGATCTTTGGACAGGAAGTTCAGGACTTTTGATAGTCTTTTTTTTTTCATGTCACTTCCTGTCACTTCCTCACTTTATGGGAACCAATCTCAGTCTTTCAATTTGCCTAGTACTTCCCAGGGGGTGGGTAGTGGCCTTTGGAGGTTTGAGCTTACTCTAGTAAGTGACTTGTGGACTCTCTTACTTAGTGTTAAGTTAGGGGTGCTTAAGTTTTTGATTGATTAATTTAAAAGTTGCTGATTGATAGACAAAGAAAGTTTGATTCACTCTTCACAGCTCTCAGATGTCTCAACCCTCAGATCAATTGGATCATCCCCCAAGGCTACCTATAATTAAATAGGAAAAATGAGGAAACAACCAAAAAAGCACCTAACTCTAAAGATTTTTATGGAGACAAAGAGCAAGATATAGACAGAAGGTGACAGTGAAACCAATGGAAACACACGCAAATTCCAAAAGAAAAATATGGATTGGACACAGATTCTGGAAGACCTCAAAAAGACTTCAAAAAACAACTAAAAGAGGCAGAGGAAAAGAGGGAAAGAGGAATGAGAGTGTTGCTAAGAGAAATGAAAGTGATACAAGAAGAAATAGGCCAACTGAAAAAGGAGAACCAAGAACTCATAGAGGAAAATCAGGTCTTAAAAATAGGATTGACCATCTAGAAACTCATGATTTCATGAGAATCCAAGAAACAATAAATTAGAATCAAAGGAATGAACAAAAGGGGAAAACATGAAATATCTTACTGAAAAAAATAACTGACCTACAAAATAAATCTAGGGGAGACAATTTGAGAATTATTGGACTATCTGAAGTCATGATCAAGAGAAAACCTCGGACATCATAGTACAAGAAATTATTAAAGAAAACTGCCCAGAAATCCTAAAATAAGAAAATAAAATTGAAATGGAAAGAATTCACAGATTGCCTCCAGAAAGAAATTCTCAAATGACAATTTCCAGGAATGTAATAGCTAAATTCAAGAGCAACCAAACTAAGGTGAAATTTCTTCAAGTAGCCAGAAAGAAACCATTCACATACCATGGAGTTACAGTCGGGATCAAAAGGCATGCAATATGATATTCAGGAAGGCAAAAGACTTGGGTTTACAACTCCAGCAAAACTGAGTATATTTTTTCAGGGGGAAAAATAGACATTCAATAAGATAGAAGATTGATTTCCAAACATTCCTGAGGAATAAACCAGACCTAAACAAAAAATTCGAAGTCCAAACATGAGACATAACAGAAGCCAAAAAAGTTAATTAAGAAAGAGAAAATTTAAAGGACTCCTTAAGGTCAAAATATTTATATTTATACATGGAAAGAAGATACCTGTAATTCTCAAAAATTACTCTTACTTGTAAAGAAGATGGAAGGAATTTACCCAGAAAAAGGGTATAGAAGTAAGCTGATTATGATGATATGATATATATGATAATATAAGATGATATGACGTTTAAGTAAATGTGATGATATGAAATGATATATGTATATGAATGATATGCAAGAAAATTCAGGGGGTGAAAGAGAGGGTTGCATTAAGAGAAAAGGAAAGGGAGAGATAGAATGGGATAAATTATATAACACAAAGAGACATGAAAAATCATTATAGAGAGGAGAGGAAAAGGGTGGTGATGGGCAATGTTAAATTTTACTCTCATCATAACTGTCTCAGAGGGGGAAAAACAAGTATACCCAGTGGGGTATAGAACTCTATCTTATCCTCTAGAGAAATAGAAGGCAAATAAGACAAGGGAAATGAAGGTAATTGAAGGGAGGGGAAAGGGGTTGACAATAAGCAAAATATTGGTGAGGAGGAACAGAGTAAAAGGAAATAGAGCAGGATCTAAAGGGGATAATATGATGGAGGGCAATACAGTAAGCATAATTCTAAATGTGAATGGGATGAACTCACTCATAAAATAGAAGAGGATAGCAGACTGGATTAAAAGAGAAATGAGAATTACTAATATAATTTATAGCCTGTAAAGTGTTGTTTGGGGTTAGATCTGTTTTTAATTTATACATGTTAATAGTTTATTAGTAGACTATAAAAAGATTCAATTGTTGGGAGTTGGTGGTTGAGAGTTGGTTGGACTAATAGTTGAAGAACTTGACTGGAGATAATTTTCTATAAAAACTATTTATTTATATTAACTTCTATAGGAGAAATGATAGGATAAGGAAAATGGAGATATTGCATTTGAAAAGGTTTATTAAATGTAATTCCCTAATTCTAAATTTATCTTAACTAAAACCACCCCTAACCCTGTCTTAAGAGAGACTTTCTTCTTCCTTCACCAGTCAAGGCTGACTTAACTACTCTTACTGTCTATCTAGTCCCCAAACTAGTTATGTTCCTATCCTAAAACTAAAACATAAACATATAAACAGTGAGAGATAAATCGGATTTCTTCCAACTGCTCAGATGAAACTCAGCCTGTTACAGAAACCTCCACTCAGCTATTTCTCTCTCTGCCACTGCTGATGAAACAGAAGAATTGCAACACCAGTCTTCTCTTAACCACTTTCTCTCTCTCTTTGATGCTAGGATGTTTCCACGTAATAAATCACCAGATCTTCTCAAATTCTCAGAGCAAGCTCCTTAGACATTTTACTTAATCAGGACCATCCAAATAATGATCATTGGTCCAACTGTCCTTCCCAAGTACTTTTGGGAAATTCCTTTTTCCCGTCATTCTCTTTGAAAATTCCACTCTGAACTAAAGAAATCCAGTTCACTCAAACTCATCTCTCTAGCCACCTATACTTAATCTATCAAGAATTTTTGTTGTTTACTTAATTAACAAATAACTTATTACAAAAGCAAAAATAATGGGAAGCATTAAAAAACTAAATTCTTCAATATCAAGTCTCACCAAAGAAATAAGAGAATAATAGATTGAGATGGCAAATATACAGAAGTAAAATACAATCCAGAAGAAACAAAGCAAACACACACACACACACACACACACACACACACACACACACACACACACACCATTAAGAGAGAAAAACCTTACATTGGGATCAAAACAGAATGATCTCAAAGACAGAATGTTTAGAAACAAACTGAGTTATAGGTCTCCCAGAACCACAACAAGAAAATTGAGCTTAATGCCACAATGAAGGAACTAATAGAAAAGACATGTTCAGAATTTCTGAATATAGACAATTAAATACCAATTGAAAGAATTCATAGATTGCCTGTAGAAAAAAGAAAATCTCAAGGTTTCAAACTCCAAATCACATTGTTGTTAAATATAACAATTCAATAAAAAAATTCTACAAGCAATTAAGGGAAAGATTTTCAAACACAAAAGAAATAAAAAAAATTTAACCATACAAGACTACTCTGAAACCATCAGAAAATGTAAGAGGGATTGGAATAATGTGTTATGAAGAGCACTGAAACTCAGGATGCAGCCCATGAGGACCTACAATCTGAGCTTAAATACAAAAGGAAAAAAAGATGGAAATTTAATAATAAAGTATTGTTTGAAAGTTTTAGAAAGAAAACTGGATCTGAACCGATTATTTCTCAAATACACTAAGGAAAAGGAATGAAGGAGGAATGAAAAAGTATGTAACTAAGAGCAACAATAATAAGAGCAACAGTGAAACAGGAAGATCAGTAAGAGTTTACTTTCTAAATTTACACAAGAAAATAGGGGTAAAGGCAAAAGTCCAGAGGAGATGGAGATAGAAAATGGAGAAGAAGCCAGGGACATTATGAAAGAACCCAGTGACACATTGCCCATAGAGGAATCAATATCTTTTTCTGTGACTATATTTGAACCTGGAGGATATATAAAAGAGAAAAGAAGGTGGATTGCGTGAATAGAGAAGACTGTGTAATGTATTCAGTTCAAAAGAAGAGCTAGCAATAAAAAGAAGGTAAATATCATTGTCTCAGAAAGAGAAAAATCTAAAGTGGATTTTGTGAGGGCCAAAGGCAAAAGATCAAAAAGAGCTGGTTGTTGCTTAAATATCAGGATAATGTTCCATGAAAATTATCCTGGATGAAGAGAAATGATCTGTGGAGTTAGGGACCTTTAAGTCAGTGTGTCCTGAGGGATCTGATGCTTGAAAAGCCAACTTGTTCTATCTTGAGAGGATAGTAGGAATTCCTAAGGACAATAGACACCTGGGAGAAAGAGAAAGCATGGACCCAGTGAGGAGTCTGTTTCCATAATATCTGAAGGGAATTGCTCTTCTGGAGTTCTTTCTCTTTCTCTTTCTGAACCCTGCTTGAGAGTCACCAGATATGTTTCACAAGAAACCCATCCAGGTGATATTTGTTTCTGTCTCAAAAATTCCTCTAAAGTATGAAATGGTCTAGTCATTTTAAAACTTTATAGTTTTGCTTATTAAAGCTTTATTAGGGTGATATTTTTCAACAAAGTTTTGCACTTCCACCCATTTTTGCACACATTTCCTCAATTAATGAAGTAGGGGCATCCTCATTTGCTTCCTCCTCATCTGAAATAAAGTCCCCTGCCACTAGGTGTTGCTGCTCATTTTGAAGTTCCTGCAGCTCCTCCTAAGTGTTGAGCTCTTTTTTATGCTTCTGAACTAACTCCTCCACATCCTCACCAATGACCTCCAGATCCATGAAATAACCTAGAGTCACAATATCCTCCATAAATGGTACAGGCTCAGTCTCAAAGCCTTCAAAGTTCCTTTCTTTTTATAGCTGCTGGCCATAACTTCTTCAGGCAGAGTTCATGGTCCTTTAAGAGACTTCCCCCCAGGTTTTGTCATTATGACAATAGAAAGCACTAGAAGATATTGAAATGATTCTTCCAAATTCATGCAGAGTCAAATCTGAGATAATAAATTATGCTAAAATGTCACGAAAAGTGAACACAAGATTGAGCAGTGCTCTGCATTGTGGCAGCTATGATGAGACAAAGATGAAATCCTCTGTTTCATGTGAAGCATGGCATACAATTCCCATGATCGCAATACCAACAAATTCTAGCACGCATCTTGAGTGCAAGCAAATGTCAATTTTTGTCATCAAAATGCATTGAATACAAATTCAACAAATTACAAAACTGTTAAGTACCAAGGGCTATATAAGTGTGGAAGGATTTTTCTTATATCATGAAAAATTATCTAAAACCAAAAGCAAGCATTACATGCAATGGGAATATACTGGAATCTTTTCCAGTTGATATAGTAGTGAAGCAAGGATGCCTACTCTGTCCACTATAATATGATATTTTTGTGGAAATGCTATCCAGGACAAGAAAACAATTAAAGGCATAAAGGTAGACATAGAGGAGAGAGAACTATTTCTATTTGCTGATGATATAATTCTATGCTTAGAAAATCACAGAGAATCAGCAAAGTTACTAAATAAAACATTCAATAGTTTCAGTGAAGCTGCATGCTACATAATGAAAGCTTAAAAATCTATAGATTTTCTATATACTAATAATAAATAATGTTATAATGGAAAGATAAATGCCATTCTAAATAACTACTCAATGCATAAAGTAAATTGAGATCAATCAATCAACTCACACCAAAGACTCACATATATTGAAATACACAGTATTCCTTAAAGGAATAAACAATAATTTAAATACTTATGTTCTCATGGGAAATTAATGCCAATATAATAAAAAAGAAATAATACCAAAATTTTAAAACTTTTATTGCTATACCAATTAAACCATAAGGAGGATACTTTATAGAAATTGATAAAACTAAAATAAATTTCATTTGGAAAAGCAAAATATTTAAAATATCAAGGGAAATGATGAAAAAGAGTAAGGAAGAAGGAAAAATAGTACTTCCAGACCTCAATTATACTATAAAACTGCATCAAACCAGTTGGTATTCGTTATAAAGAAAGATTAATAAAAGAGACTAGAAAAGGAAGAATCAGAAGCAATAAACTCAATTCAATTTTTTATGAACTAGAGAACATAAATCAACTAACAATTCCTTATTTGATAAAAATTGCTGAGAAAACCGAAAAGCAGTCTGGCAGAGATTATGCTTAGACTAATAGCATATCCCATATACTGCAATACTTTTTAATAGGATACATGACCTTAATATTAAAGGTCATATTCTAAAAAAAATCAGAAGAGGAACAGATCATATGTCTTTCACAAAGGTAAGATGTGGCCTTCATTAAGAAAGAAATACAGGCATTTACAGAAGATAAAATAGATTAATTATAAGAAACTGGCTATTTCTGCATATAAAATGTCTGCAATGGAAAAATCAGTGTGCTTGGGTTAAAAGGGAAAAGGCTAAATGAGAAAAAAAATTTAAATCAAAGTTCTCTGATAAGTGTTAGGTTCAAAATGTATTAATAATATATATTGATAGCCATTCTCCAATGTAATCAATTGGTGCAAAAAATGCTTTTCAAATTAATAATTGCAAAATATTCACCACACATGAAATATGCTTCAAATCACTAATGATAAGAGCATGCAAATCAAAACAACCCTTGTGTTTTACTTTGCACCTTGAAAAATGGCAAAGATAATATTGTATCTTCGGTAGATACTGTGGATAGAGCTATGAAATGGTACAACTATTTGTTTTGGAAACAAGTTTGGAACTATGCAAATAAAATGACTAAATTGCCCGTGACATTTTGACATTATTAATGGGCTAATACCCCAAGGAAGCCATCAATAAGAAAAAAAGTCCTTTTTCCTAATCCTAAAGTTCCTTTCCTACTAAAAAAGTATTTATAGCCATCGTTTTCATGTCAGCAAAGGATTAGAATCAACAGCCCATCAATTGGGAATGGCTAAATAAATAGTGATACATGGATGAAATGGAATATCACTGTACTCTAAAAAATAATGTAAGTGATGAATGCAGAGAAGCATGGAACTCTCTATAGGAACTGATATAAAGTAAAGTAAGCAGAGATGAGAAAACAATATTAGTAACTTTAGCAATGTAAATGAAAAAATATCCCATTCAGAGTACCATTCACAAAAATTCTGGGAAGAAAAGTTTCCTAAATAAAAAGCATAATCACACACACAAAATTAAACCTAATTATACAGAAATGAAAATGACACATGGATAAAAATTATCTATCATCCATACCATGAATTGTAGTCAAATGGATAGCCCATGGACAATAACATTTATGTCTTGTACAAAAGAGGATAATGAAAATGAACTAGACCTAGAATTAAGTAAGAGGAAGAGAGTGAGCTAGATTTCATTTGAGGTATTGGATAGTGCTTAATAATAAATACAAGCTTCTGCTTAAAACAAATGCCATCTTTTAATATCAATAATCTTGTGACTATGCCATATGACAGTAAATTATGAAATACAGTCTCCAAAGATCTTGGAACTCTGTCATATAACTGCAAGTCATGCAATATAGTCTCCAAAGAATCAAATTTGTGAGTGAAACCAAAGACAGTTGAAAGGTTGGGATATGTTAGACAAAATCTGGACCATTGTAAATCCTGGGTGCAATAATGTGGGAAAGAGATTGGTGAGCTGGAGAGCATAAAGAAAAGTAAAAAATGGCCTTGAGTCCAGGACACATGAGAACCACCTTAAAGAAACAGAGATATTTTGCTTATAGAAGATGTTAGAAATATGATGTTTAATTAAATAGCTATTGAGTGGGAGAGTGATTTGATTTACTCAATTTGCATGGATAAATACCAGGAGTGATGGGCAAAAGATGAATATAGGCAAATTTAGTCTTGAGAAAAAATTCCTAATAATTATTACTATACACCTTTCCGAATAATCTTCATTATAAAAAACACAATAGATTACCTTAGAGGTAATGGCTTTCCAATCATTGGGTGTTGATAGAAAATCCAGATAATTAACCTGAAAAGAACTCCTAAGGCATATTGTAGAACATTGTAGTCTCTCCCTAAAATATTTTTTTCATATAGCTATTGAAATGCCTTCTGAAAATTTCCTATACTGGTAATTCTGTTAATAAATGCAAATTCAAAAACTTAAAGACCACAGAACATACATTAGGTACAATAGCTAATGTTGATTCCAGATGTCTTAAATCAAAGAACCCTTCTTTTTCTTATGGAAATGGTAAATGAATATGAATGGAAATATACATATGTTATGAGGGGGAGATATTTATTGGGAAGTGATGGATGAATCAAAACAAATAAAAACTAGAATTAACAAAAGAAAAGAGACTGGATGAATATTGCTTCACCTAGTAGGAGAGACATCAGATTAATGGGTAGACATTATGGGAAATATAAATTTATCTTAATATTTTAAAAAATTTCTAAAGATTTAACGCTTTTCAGAAACAGAATTACTTTCCTTGGAAGATAATGATGCCTCACTGGAAGCATTTATTATAAGCAGGTTGATCACTTCTCAAAAATGTTACACAGGATTTTCTAGCTTCAGGGTAATTTAAAGGAGATGTTCTTTGAAGACTCTTTGAACTGTAAGATAGAATGATCTCATCACATACTTGGCAGTTACATTCACTACCTCATCCACTCATCTTACCTTTCAATGAATGAAGGGAGCAGCCATATGAATCTCCCCACTGGAAATGAATAGACAATTTTCAGATAAAGAAATTAAAGCTATCAATAAGCACATGAAAAGTGTTCTAAATCTCTTATAATTAGGGAAATGCAAATCAAAACAACCACCTCATACCTTTCAGATTGGCTAATTGACAGCAAAGGAAAGATATAAATGTTGGAGGGGATGTGGCAAAATTGGGACATTAATGAATGCTGGTGGAGTTGTGAATTGATCCAACCATTCTGGATGGCGATTTGGAACTATGCCCAAAGGGCACTAAAAGACTGTCCGCCCTTTGATCCAGGCATACCACTGCTGGGTTTATACTCAAAAGAGATCATAAGGAAAAAGACATGTACAAAAATATTTATAGCCACATTCTTCGTGGTGGTGGCAAAAAAACTGGAAAAGGAGGATATGTCCTTCTATTGGGAAATGACTGAACAAATTGTGGTATCTCTTGGTGATGGAATACTATTGTGCTCAAAGGAATAACAAACTGGAGGAATTCCATGTGAACTGGAAAGATCTCCAAGAATTGATGCAAAGTGAAAGAGCAGAACCAGGAGAACCTTATACACAGAGACTGATTCACTGTGGTAAAAACCGAATGTAATGGCCTTTTCTACTGGCAGCAATGCAGTGATCCAGAACAATTCTGAGGGACTTATGAGAAAGAAAGATATTCACATCTGGAGGAAGAACTATGGAAGTAGAAACACAGAAGAAATACAAGTGCTTGAACACATGGGTTGATGCAGATATGATTTAGGTTGTAGACTCTAAACAACCTCCCCAGTGCAACTATTAATAATATGGAAATAGGTTTTGATCAATGACACATGTAAAACCCAGTGGAAATATCTGTAGGTTATGGGAGTTTGGGAGGGAGAGAAAGAACATAAAACATGTAACCATGGAAAACTTTTATATTAAAAAATAAAAAAAAAATAAATCTCCCCACTGATACATAACCAAATTGATATAAAAACTCTACCACTTCTTTTTTAATGAGAATGTACAATGTTATCTTTTTTCCTCTCTGGTGACTCTATCATATTCTAGTAAGTTTTAAGCTAGTAGAAACCGAAGCAAAGCATTTACCTTGCAAATATGCCCAGAAAAGGGAGAAATGGAGGATCATAAACTTAATGGATATTGAGGGACAAGAGCAGACAGAGAGGGTTATAAACTCTACCAACACAAGGAATTTTTGAGTACCAATTTAAATAGTTATTAAAGGAAATCCAATATATTATGTCACTTCATTTAAATAGGAATCAACATTTTAAAAGGAATATTGAATCCAAGATACTTGAATATGATTATGCCATGTAGTGACTGCCATATAGGTGTTAAGGATGACTACCATGTAGTGGGGAGGTACTCCAAACACTGTAATCTTATTACTATCCAATTGTAGAATAGTATAGTGAATTTTGAACTCATTAACCAAATTGCTATTTGTAGAACTTTGATAAAAAGCAAAGTTATAAATATAGTTTAGTAAAAATCTACAGAGTAGATAGTAAGCTATTGTGAGTTGCCAAATGCAGGAAAGAGTCAAAGATAGCCAGCAGATTTTTAGTCCAAAACATAATTATAACAGTGCATCAAAATATTAGTAGTCATATATGGCAAGAAATCTAGAAGCCAAAGTATGTAATTCATTTTTCAAAATATTGAGCTTCACATGTGTTTTACATTTCATCAGGATAATCACGTATAAATACTTCAAACTGGGCAGGGGCAGGAATTTTGCTTTTGCATCTGTATTCCTAGTGGCTAGCACAATGATATGCATGTTATTACTGCCTCATAAATGCTTATTGAAATGATTGAAAAACAGTAATAAATTTGAGAATGAAATGAAGCAGAGGTATAGTGTTACAGCCATAAGATATTTTTAAAAATCATGAATTTGCCAATTCTATATGATAGAAAATTTGCATTATAAACATATAAGGGGAGGGGTAGAGCAAAGATGATAAAATTATAGGAACCATCTGATTTCCACCTAATTACACTCCAAAAAGCAGTGATATAATTACTCAAAATGAATTCTGGAGCACCATAACCCACAAAAAAAGACAAGATAAATAAATTTTTAGTCCAAAGCGATGTAGAAGGGCAGCACAGGGGGTCTAGTGTACCAGGGGAGGGATGTAGAGCATAGAGTACTTGGGCAGGCCCCATCAAGGCAACAGGCCTTGGGCCCAAGTGGATCAGCATCTAAGGCTTCCAGAATACTCAGCTACAGATGGTGAGGGAGTGGGGGTCAGGCAACTACTCAGAAGGAGATTACAATTGTCCCTTTCCTAGCTCTGGATGCAAGACTGGTTGAATAGCCCATTCACAGAAGCAGGCCTAGAGATGGGGCACAGTTGCAGAATGAGGAGAAGCAACAGCATACACTAGCACTTGCAGCCACAAGGGAGCAGAGGACCCTGGTAAAAGAGTGCTTGTGGTTACTCATAGCTGAGAAGATTATTAAACACACCTCTCCTTACATTATACCAGCCTGGAAGAACTGAAAGCTAATAGACCCTCAGTACCAACTCTGAAGGCAGCTAAACAAAGAAACTGAAACTTGGAATAGTGCTCCCTTTCCCACACTCAAAGAGCCCAAATTTAATAACTTATTAAACTAAAAGATGAAGAAAAGATAGGAAAATTAGCAAAAAAAAAACCGCAATATGATATTATTTTGGTGACAGGGTAGACTCAAATTCAGAAGAAGACAACAAAGTTAATACTACTGTATCCAAAACCTCTTAGAAAAATACAAATTGCTCTCAAGCCCAAAAGGAATTAATGGAATAGCTCAAAAAGGATTTAAAAATCAAGAGAAGTAGGAGAAAAATTGGGAAAAGAAATGAGAGTGATAAAGGAAAACCTTAAAAAAAGGAAACAGCTAGTAAATGGGGCACAAAAATATTGAATAAATGAACACCTTTAAAAATAGAATAGGCACAAAAAACCAATGAAGAGAAGAATGTCTTAAAAAGCAGAAGTCGCCAATTGAGAATAAATATACAAAAATAGAGAAAAACTTTTTGAAAGCAGATTTGGCCCTTTGGAAAAAGAGAATCAAAAATTCACAGAGGAAAAGAACTCTTTACAAAGTAGAATTGGCCAAATGGAAAAGGAGGTTAAAAAAACCTCAAAGGAAACCATGCTTGACAGAACCCTAGAACTACGGCTAAGGATAGAATCAAGGAAGAACTAAAGTTGAAGAGGGTGCTCTTTCCTCCTGGAGAACAGAGCCTAGCTTTAAAATAAAAGTGAAATTCAAGAAAAAGGCTGGGAAAATGAGGAAACATAAAAAATAAATACCCAACCACTGAGAATTTTTACAGAGACTTAGAGCAAGACACAGACACAGAAGGGGACAGTGAAAACAAAGCAAACACATGCAAAGTTCCAAAATAAAATATGATCTGGACTCAGATTGTGAAAAGCTCAAAAAGATTTCAAAAATCACTTAAGAGAGGCTGAGGAAAATGAGGAAGAAAAATGAAAGCAATGCAAGAAGAAATGGTTTAGATGAAAAAGGAGGCTCAAAAACTGATGGAAGAAAATCATTCCTGAAAAATTGAAATTTTTCTAACTAGAAGTTATTCATTTCATGAAACATCAAGAAACAATAAAACAATATCAAAACAATGGGAAAAATGGAAAACATGAAACATTGCATTGAAAAAACAACTGACTTGGAAAAATAGATCCAGGAAGGATAATTTAAAAATTATTGGACTCCCTGAAGCCATGATAAAAAAGGTTTGGAGATCATAATGCAAGAAATTATCAAAGAAAACTGCCCAGATATTTTTAACAATAAAGTAAAATAGAAATGAAAGAATACACAGATCACATCCAGAACGGAATCCTCAAATGTCAACTCTCAGGAATATAATAGCTAAATTCAAGAGCCCTCAAACCAAGGAGAAAATAATGCAGACAGTCAGAATAAGAAAATTCAAGTACCATGTAGCTACAATCAGGATCCCATAGGACTTGGCAGCTTCCATGTTAAAGCACTGGAAGGTTGGAATATATTTCAGATGGTAAAAGATCTAGGTTTATAACCCAGAGTCCCCTATCCATCAAAACTGAGTATAATCTTTCTGGGGAAAAATGAACATTCAATAAGATAGGAGATTTCCAAGCATTCCTCAAGAAAAGTTCAGACCTAAAAATAAAATTTGATGTCCAACACAAGACTCACCTAAAATGGTAAATAAGAGAGAAAAAATTTAAGGGACTCAATAAGGTCAAATTGTAAGTATTCTTACATGGAAAAAAAGATATTTGCAATTCTTAAAATTCTTATTAGTAGAATAGCAGTTAGAAGGAGTAGACTTAGATAGAGGGAGGGGAAGTTAGATAATTAGGATGATATGGTATGATAGCTCTTGTCCACAAAAATTTCCTCCAAAAAGTTCTAGAAAATATATCAGATCAACTGAGTTTTTAAGCTGGCTAATAGGGGTATCATCCTACAGCCATTTACTCATTTAAAAAAAATCAGCATCAACAATCCTTACCTTCTCTCTTGGAATCAGTACTAAGATGGTTTTCAGGGAAGGAGTGGTAAAGGTTAGACGGTTATGGTGCAGTGACTTGTCCAGGGTCACATAGTTAGGGAAGCCATTTAATTGTTACCAGAAATAAATCCAGGCATGGGGAACTCCAATAAAGTGGTCAGCAAGTAGCCTTTGCTTTATATTAGACCAGTTTGGAATCATTGAAAACTCTATTATGGTCCCTCAATTGTTCCTAAGATCCTAGATTAACCCAATTCTCAGTATATTAAGAAAGCAGCGATAATAATAATAAATAATGGAAATCTAGAATGTTTAGGTTACATAGCATAGAGGAAATTGAAAAATACTTATAATTTAGGCATATGCTACAAATGGACAATGAAGAGAGCCTACTACTAAGTAGGAGAAAGAAAATGAGCTAGATTGTTTTGGGTAATTACACATTGCTTATAGTTATTTTAAACTGTTCTCTGAAACAAAGGTCAATCGTCCTCATGTTATAAAGAAGTAAGTCAATCTGGGTAGTGAGGAAGGATAAGGCTGATATAGGTGATAGGAGGAGGAATGAAAAGGATAGCTGAGTATAGGGAAGGGAGGAATGAGGTGGTATGTTGGAAGATAAGGGAATGGATGGGAGTATACAGCAGGGCAGCTCAAACAGGCTAGTCACAGAGGTTTGAGAAAGAGGATACTGGGAGGAAATAAGCTGAGTTCTTCAGGCAGGGAAGGTATTTCTATGATACAGGAGGAATTTGGGCCAGTCAGAAATGTTTAAAACAAGGCTGGGGTTTTCTCTTGTTAATTTCTAAAGTCCTTTGAGGGAGGAGTCAAAGGCTCCTTCCTGCCAGTGAAATTGATATCTGCAGGAAGTCCACCTCATTAGAATTTTTAGCCCACACATAATCAGGAATATTGTCAGGAACTTCATAGATGTTGTCATTTGATTGGTAAGTTGGTTCCTCACTACATGGATCTAAAAATAAAATGGGATGGTGTTTCAGAGGTCTCTTGGGTAGGTGGAGATAGATCTGCCCATCCAGTTGGCATTGAAGGGTGGCAGCCAATTTACATAAGAGATCCCACCTTACGAGGTTCAGAGGACAGGATGGCATCAATAAAATGGTGTGATCGAGAGTTAGAGGGCCAAATTTTACCATTTTAACTTTTAGCTTCAGGACTTGTTGGGCTATCCCAGAAGCAACTCTCACTCTCAAACTACACTGATATTGGCATCCTTTGGGTGCCTCTCTCAAAACAGAACAAGTTGCACCAGTGTCCAGTAGCCCTTCATAATGTACCCCACCCTGATTTCTAAGGTAACAAGTGGTTCCCCATTGTTATTGGACTTCACTGGTACTAGGGGTAATAAAGAATCCTCATTTTTGTGAGTTTCCTTGGTATCAATCCAGTGTTGCATATGGTTATTTGTATCTAAACCAAAACTTCCTGTAGCACTATCAGGCAAGTTGAGTTTAGAATCAGAAGAACAGAAAGCAGGCTTAGAGAGCTCTCTCTCTCTCTCATTGAGAGCCAGAGAGTCATTATCAGTTGTTACTAAATTGTGCTGTGCAGAGCACACAGAATCTTCAGCTTGGCTTTTGCAAAGGGCTGCAGAAATGAAGGTTTGGTCTAATTCACCATCCACTCTGATATTTAGAGAACTATCAAGCTCCAAATCAGAAATTTTCCCGTTGGTTGTATCAGGGCATATTTGGTAGATAGTTTGTGTTCCCTTTAACACCTCTGGTACAACTGCTGACTCATAAGCTGACTGAAGTTCACTATCTTGCCCTGAAGTTTGTGTGGCTGAAGTCAGATGGTTTGTGTCTCCAATCACTGAACAAACTATTTATGTTAAAAGCAAGCTCACTGGCTACTGGAGATGACAACTGCTCCCTCTCCCTTCCCCAAGCTTCTGGTTTGAATTTTTCAGCTAAGGGTTTGGAAAGGTAGGTATAGAATTTCCTAAACAGCTTCCAGCACTCTGCAACTCAGTGGGTTGCACTTTTAAAGTTAAGTCTTTGCCAACATACTGATGATTGCTCTCTAACCTCATTCTGTGACATT
The DNA here is from genome assembly GCF_016433145.1 of Gracilinanus agilis. NCBI lineage: Eukaryota > Metazoa > Chordata > Mammalia > Didelphimorphia > Didelphidae > Gracilinanus > Gracilinanus agilis. The sequence goes on from NC_058130.1 coordinate 549,560,281, forward strand.
TTGTCTAAAGCAAGTGAATGGTTTTGGACTTTGGGATTGAACTCCTCCAAGTTTACTAATGATACTCCTTTATGAATACATTGTAAATCCTTGTCTCATTGTTCTTTATGCAAGCTGCCCCATTGTGTTAGACTTGGAATAAAGAGAGGAGTTTGAGGTTTTGATGACTGACCAAGATTGCAAAGACTTTTGGTGCAAGCTATTGGAAATCCTTGTATGGTCCTGATGCTTCTCATCCAATGTTTTTGTGATGGAATGAGAAAGTTGACGCCTTTTGTAGTTATCATCACTAGTCCCATATATCTCTCTGTGCATCTGCATTATGCCCTCCCATTGCTGATCATCTGCCACAGACATATCTTTGTATTCTGTGCAGCTTGCTACAGACATCTGTTCTGTTGTGCTCAGTTTTCCAATATTATTTTTCCTCTCAGATTACATATCCTCATACCAAAATTGCAATCATTAGAACTTTTTAAATTAGGAACCTTGATTCATAATGATTTTGGCTTGGTTCTCATATGCATGTATCTCTCCATTTCTTTCAGGGATGGAGATTGACTAAAGTTTTTGCATGAACGGCTACGACATGGACCTTCGTGCTTATTTTCCTCAATTCTCTTGGTATCATTGTTTTTGGACCATTTGGAGTTGTAGTAGGTCCTTCTCGTTCCTCTGTCTCTTTGGTTAGAATTATCATTTTTGGTAAAGTCAATTTGTTGTCAATGCTGGCTCTCCCAGTCAGGAAAGTTTGACAGCTTTTGAAGTAAAGTATTTATCAAATCACTTAATTAGGAGTGGCTTGATTTAGGATGTCCTACTTGCCTATAGAAACTAAATCCATGATGTCCAACCACCAAGCCCACCCTTCCTCCCAGGGCCCAAAGGAAAATTCAGGTGAAATAACAGGAATGTTAATGGAGAAATCAGGGAGAGGTCCAGAGAAATCAGTCTAGGTCCAAATGTCCAAAGACAAGAACACAGGCCAAGGCAAAGCCAAAGCTATAGCCAACAGCTCAAAAGCCAAATCCAAAAGGCAAAAGCCTCTCAGTTGGAACTTCAGCACTATTTATAGCCTCAGGCACCAACTGCCTTTCTAAACATTCTAAAACCCCTAACTGCCAGGGCTGCTTACAAGTGAATTTACAAAAGCAAAAGGCTTCTTCTAGCAACCCTGAATTACAATTATAATAATATTTTTCTAGAAGATGCTATATAGTTGTAAATAAAAGTACAGAATGATTTGTGAAACATTCTAGTGGAGAACCATTCAAAATGAAATATATATGAGTGTATGGCTATATCTTGCAAATGAAGAATTGATCTGGAGAAGTAGCAAAAAGTATGTCTTTAGTGCTCAATATGTATGCACCAAGTGGCATACCATCCAAATTCATAAAGGAGAAACTGGCAGAGCTCAAGAAGGAAATAGATAGTAAAACCATAATAATGGGAGATCTAAATATTCCTCTTTCAGATCTAGATAAATCAAATCAAAAAAATAAATAAGAAAAAGGTAAGAGAGGTGAATGAAGTCCTAGAAAAATTAGATTTAATTGATATGTGGAGAAAAATAAATAGGGACAAAAAGGAATACACCTTCTTTTCAGCTGCACATGGTACATTCAAAAAGACTGACCATGTAATAGGGCATAGAAACATTGCAAACAAATGCAAAAGAGCAGAAATAATAAATGTAACCTTTTCAGATCATAATGCAATAAAAATAATAATTAGTAACGGCACCTGGAGAGTCAAATCAAAAACTAATTGGAAATTAAATAATATGATTCTCCAAAACCAGCTAGTCAAAGAAGAAATCCTAGAAACAATCAATAATTTCATTGAAGAAAATGACAATGATGTGACATCCTACCAAACTCTGTGGGATGCAGCCAAGGAAGTACTCAGGGGGAAAATTATTTCCTTGAGTGCATATATTAACAAATTAGGGTGGGCAGAGATTAATGAATTGGGCATGCAACTCAAAAACCTAGAAAGCAAACTCATTAAAAATTCCCAGATGAAAACTAAATTAGAAATACTAAAAACCAAGGGAGAAATTAATAAAATCAAAAGTAAAAGAACTATTGAATTAATAAATAAGACTAGAAGCTGGTATTTTGAAAAAACAGATAAAATACACAAAGTACTGGTCAATCTAATAAAAAAAGGAAAGAAAAAATTGACAGTATCAAAGATGAAAAGGGAGACCTCACCTATAATGAAGGGGAAATTAAGGCAATCATATAAAACTATTTTGCCCAATTATATGGCAATAAATAAAACAATTTAGGAGATATGGATCAATATTTACAAAAATATAAATTGCCTAGATGGACAGCAGAAGAAATAGAATACCTAAATAATCCCATATCAGAAAAAGAAATTGAACAAGCCATCAAAGAACTCCCTAAGAAAAAATTGCCAGGGCCTGATGGATTCAAAAGTCAATTCTATCAGACATTCAAAGAGCAACTAATCCCAATACTATGCAAATTATTTGATATGATAAGCAAAGAAGGAGTTCTTCCAAATTCCTTTTATGACACAAATATAGTACTGATTCCAAAGCCAGGTAGATCAAAAACAGAGAAAGAAAACTACAGACCAATCTACCTAATGAACATAGATGCAAAAATCTTAAATAGAATAGTAGCAAAGAGACTCCAGTAAGTAATTAAGAAGATCATCCACCATGATCAGGTGGGATATATTCCTGGAATGCAAGGATAGTTCAACATTAGGAAAACCATCCACATAATTGACCACATCAACAGTCAAACAAACAAAAATCACATGATCATCTCAATAGATGCTGAAAAAGCCTTTGACAAAATACAGCATCCATTCCTATTGAAAACACTGAAAAGTATAGGAATAGAAGGACCTTTCCTAAAAATAATAAACAGTATATACCCAAAACCATCAACAAACATCATATGCAATGGGGATAAATTAGAAGCCTTCCCAATAAGATCAGGAGTAAAACAAGGATGCCCATTATCTCCTCTATTACTCAACATAGTACTAGAAACACTAGCAGTAGCAATTAGAGAAGATAAAGAAATTGAAGGTATCAAAATAGGCAAGGAGGAGACTAAGCTATCACTCTTTGCAAATGATATGATGGTCTACTTAAAAAATCCTAGAGAATCAACTAAAAAGCTTGTAGAAATAATCAACAACTTTAGCAAAGTTGCAGGATACAAAATAAATGCACATAAATCATCAGCATTCCTATACATTTCCAACACACTAGAGAAGCAAGAAGTAGAAAGAGAAACACCATTTAAAATCACCCTACACTATATAAAATACTTAGGAATCTATCTACCAAAACAAACACAGCAATTATATGAAAACAACTACAAAACACTTTCCAAACAAATAAAACTAGATCGAAACAATTGGAAAAACATTGATTGCTCATGGGTAGGACAAGGTAACATAATAAAAATGACCATTCTACTCAAATTAATTTACTTATTTAGCAACATACATATCAAACTACCAAAAAACTTCTTTACTGAATTAGGAAAAACTGTAACAAATTTCATTTGGAATAACAAAAGATCAAGAATATCAAGGGAAATAATGAAAAAAAATGTGAAGGAAGGGGGCCTAGCAGTACCAGATATTAAACTATACTATAAAGCAGCAGTCATCAAAACAATATGGTACTGGTAAGAGACAGAAGGGAGGATCAGTGGAATAGACTTGGGGTAAATGACATCAGCAAGACAGTGTATGATAAACCCAAAGAGCCCAACTTTTGGCACATGAATCCACTATTTGACAAAATCTGCTGGGAAATTTGGAAAACAATATGGGAGAGTGTAGGTTTAGATCAACATCTCACACCCTACACCAAGATAAATTCAGAATGGGTGAATGACTTGAATATAAAGAGGAAAACTGTAAATAAGTTAAGTGAACACAGAATAGTATACATGTCAGATCTCTGGGAAAGGAAAGACTTTAAAACCAAGCAAGAGTTAGAGAAAATTACAAAATGTAAAATAAATGGTTTTGATTATATAAAACTAAAAAGCTTTTGTACAAACAAAAATAATGTAGCCAAAATCAGAGGGGGAACAATAAATTGGGAAAAAATCTTTATAACAAAAAACTCTGACAGGTGTCTAATTACTCAAATATACAAGGAGTTAAAGCAATTGTATAAAAAAATCAAGCTATTCCCCAATCGATAAATGGGCAAGAAACATGAATAGGCAATTTTCAAGCAAAGAAATCAAAAGTATCAATAAGCACATGAGAAAGTGTTTTAAATCTCCAATAATTAGAGAAATGCAAATCAAAACAACTCTGAGGTATCACCTCACACCTAGCAGATTGGCTAAAATGAAAGAAGGGGAGAGTAATGAATGCTGGAGGGGATGTGGCAAAATTGGGACATTAATGCATTGCTGGTGGAGTTGTGAACTGATCGGACCATTCTGGCTGGCAATTTGGAACTATACTCAAAGGGCTATAAAAATGCCTGCCCTTTGATCCAGCCATACTATTGTTGCGTTTGTACCCCCAAAGAGATCATAGATAAACAGACTTGTACGAAAATATTTATAGCTGAGCTTTTTGTGGTGGCAAAAAACTGGAAAAGGAGGGTATGTCCTTCAATTGTTGAATGTCTGAATAAATTGTGGTATATGCGGGTGATGGAATACTATTGTGCTAAAAGGAATAATAAACTGGAGGAATTCCATGTGAACTGGAAAAAGGGAAAGGAGCAGAGCCAGAAGAGCATTGTATACAGAGATTGATATAATGAATGAATTCAATGAAATTGAATGTTATGGACTTCTGTACCAGCAGCAATGCAATGACACAAGATAGTTCTGAGGGATTTATGGTAAAGAATGCTACCCACATTCAGAGGAAGAACTGCAGGAGTGGAAACAGAAGAAAAACAACTACTTGAACACATGGTTGAGGTGGACATGATTGGGGATGTAGACCCGAAACTACCACACCAATGCAACTAACAACAATTTGGAAATAGATCTTGATCAATGACACATGATAAAAGCAGAGGAAATGTGTGTTGGCCATGGGTGGGGGAAAGTGGGGAGTGAAGGGGAAAGTAGGAGCATGAATCATGTAACCATGTTAAAAATGAATATTAATAAATGTTTAAAAAAGGATGTCTTTAAGAAAAACAAAACAAAACAGAAAACAAATACAAAAACACAAAAGATGGACCAATTATATAAAGTGAATAAAAACTAAGTAGTCACAGGCCATGTGATGCAATCGCATTCAAGCAACATAAAGAGAACCAGAAGGAGGTTCCCAATATGTGTTGGATGATTTATAGGAGCACGAAGACAAACCAGACAAGATCGGGAATAATGGATATATTGCAATTTTCATCTCTGAAAGTCATACCTAAATTCATGAGATTGCAAATTCAAATGGCTTTAGCAAAGTTTTAAGTTATCAGGTGAAACTACATATATACCCTTTAAAAATTTTTACTTCAAGAATTAGGAGAAATTGATAAAAATATAATACTCCTTTCAATACAAATTGTAATAGATTAGGTATTTGCATAGGTGGTCAGAGGAAGTGGAAAGGGAATAAGGATTATTAAGCACCTAATATGCGCCAGGCACTGTGTTGTTCACTTTATAAATATTATCTGATTTGATCCAACCACCCTATAGGGTATGTATTATTATCATCTCTTTTTTGCAGTTGGAGAAACTGAGGCATAATTTAAGTAACTTGCTCAGGATCACATCCCTAGTAAGCACGTGAGCCAGGATTTGAATTCAAGTATTCCTGACTACGGGTCCAGACCTCTATCCACTATGCCCAGCATGGTGCTAAGCACATTAAATTTTTTACACATGGATAAAATTGTAAATAATCATTTTCTGATGCTTTGTGATCCATATTCTCTACTCTTCTACTCCTCTCTCTTCCCCAAGACAATAGGTAATGTGTTTGATATAAGTCGAACAAGTATAATGGTACATGTTTTCATGTTCATCACAGTGTTAAAGAAGTCACATGTTGCTTACCCCAGAGAAAAATTGATGGAGGAAATAAATCAAAGAATGGTTTGCTTCAGTCTGTATTCAGATTATGTCATCTCCTATGATTTCCTTTCTCATGGGTCCCTTGGAGTTGTCCTGCATCCTTGCATTGCTGTTGTTATTCATAGTTGATCATCATACTTTATTGCCTTTACAGTGTGCAATGTTCTCCTGGTTTTGCTCACTTCACTTTGCAACACTCCATGTAAATTTTTTCAGGGTTTTTTTTTGTGATTGTCTTGTTTGTCATTTCTTATGGCCCTATATTATTCTATATAATCATATACCACAACTATTCCCCATTTGATGGACACTCCTTCAGTTTCCAATTCTTTGCCATGATAAAAAGAGTTGCCATAGATATCTTTATATAAGCAAATCCTTTGTTCCTAACTTTGATCTCTTTGGGATATAGACCTAGTGGTGGTATTGATGGATCAAAGGGTATGCAGAGTTTTATGGTCCTTTGTATATGGTTCCAAATTGCTCTCTAGAATGGTTGTACCAATATATAGCTCCACCAACAGTGTATTTGTGTCCTAGTTTTACCACATCCCCTCAAACATGTATCATTTTCCTTTTTTGTCATATTAGCCAATCTGATAGGTATGAGGTGTTACCTTAGAATTGTTTTAATCTGGTTTTCTCTAATTAATAGTGATTTGAAACATTTTTCACATGATTATAGATAGTTTTAATTTCTTTATCTGAGAATTGCCAGTTCATATCCTTTGACACTTTGTCAATTGGAAAATACTTTCTATTCTTATAAATTTGACTCAGTTCTCTTTACAGTGGAAAAATGAAGACTTTGTCAGAGACCCTTGCTGTAAAAAATTTCCCCAGTTTGTTCCTTGCTTTTGTTATAATTAAAATTGATCTTAGAGACATATATTAAATTGATAATTATTTGTAAAAGGGAGAGAAAAAGAATGAGCAGTCTAACTAGAAAATCTCTAAGCTTAGCCCCATCATTTGATTCCAAGTTCCCTAACAGTGGGTGATGGCCGGTGCTAGAAGCAGCAGCTGCTTCAGGCTGCTGTTTTTTTTTTTTAAAGAGATTCATTCCCAAGATAAGCCACAGGCTGAGCTACTTCTGGGCTTCTCTTGGCCCCGGTCCTGATTCAAGGGGCTATAGTCCCTGAGCAAGTCAGATGGCCAGGCAAAATAAGAGCAAGACTGTTCAGCAGAGACAGAGAAGTGCTGGTCCCACAAGAAAAAGTGGCAGAGACCCTCACGCTTGTCCCACTGGCCTTTTACACTCCCTCCTACCTAGATTTTCTAATTGACCATGGATTTACTTCAATTTTTTTTACCATAGTAGGCAACATAACTTCCACTGCTCAGGAATTGCCACGCTGGCAAATTAAAACACATGACTCAATGAGGCCTTTCTATGAGGTAAGTCTTTATGGAATTGGATTCACCTAGATATTTAATCCACACATCTTCTGATCTCAGTTGCACTGGTTTTGTTTTTACAACCCCTTTTTTATTTAATGTGGTCAAAGTTAATTACTTTATAGCTCATAATATTCTCTATGTCTTATTTTGACTTAAATTCTTCCCTTATCCCTTATTATAGGTCTGACAGGTAAACTATTTTGTGCTACTCTAATTTGTTTATGGTGTTACCCTTTTTTCTAAATTATGCATCCATTTTGACATTACCTTGGTATGTATCAATGAGGTATTGGTCCTTGGCCAGTTTTTTCCACATTACTTTACAGTTTTCCAAGCAGTTTTTGTCAAATATATCAACTTTTTAATGCCTTCAAGAGACCTATGCAAAATTACTTTAACAGGATTAATAGAAACTGATACTTGAAAGAATGGAAAAATACTGATTGTTCATAGTTAGGTTGAATAAATATAGTATCAAATGTAGTGAAATAATAATACTTCTCAAAACACCTACATATTCAGTGCAATACTAATGAAAACCTAGTAGGGAAAACTAGGGAACCCAACCAACTGGGAAATCCTCAAAACAGACCTGAAATAGGGATTTTGTTGTGATTGGTAGTATTTCACTCACTTCTATATGATGTGCTACCAACTTTGAAGTCATAGTCAGCAACTAATAATATCTTATGGTGTATTACAATTTTAGGTATAGATAATTTCAGGAAAGAGCCAGGATTGCACCTAGTTCACTTAAGTCAAGTAAAGAAACATTTCTTGAGTGTCTTCCATGGGGCAGGAACTGTACTAAGTCCAGAGGATACAAAGAAAGGTAAAAAAAAAAATCTGTTTTCAAAGAGCTCAGAGATTTTTGATGGAAGAGGAGAAACAACACACAAACCAGCATATATAAAGAGAAAGAGAGAGAGAGAGAGAGAGAGTGTGTGTGTGTGTTTGATAGAGAGAGAGACAGAAATAGAGAAAGAGAAAAAGAGAGACTGAGGGAGAGACAGAGACAGACAGACAGAAAAAGAGACAGAGATAGAGAGCCAGAGAGAGACAGAGAGGTGGAAAGTGAAAGATATAGACCAGTGATTCCCAAAGTGGGCGCTACCACCCCCTGGTGGGTGCTGCAGCAATCCAGGAAAGCAGTGATGGCCACAGGTACATTTATCTTTCCTATTAATTTCTATTAAAATTAAACAAATTAATTTCCAGGGGGATAAATAATATTTTTTTCTGGAAAGGGGGTGGTAGCCCAAAAAAGTTTGGGAACCACTAATATAGACAGACAGAGTCTGTTACTGAGACAGATACAGAGAGAAAGGAGATAATCTCAGAAATAAGGCACTTAGGGAAAATTGTAAAATATTCTTGGAGAAGGGAGGTTGACCAGAGATTTGAAGGAAGGGAAAAGCTTGTGAAAATACCCAGACAGAAGATAGAAGTGTCTCATGCAAGAATTAGCAAGGAGGCCCATTTTTAGGAGATCACAGAATATATGTTCTTGAAAAGAGATATCCTATCACATGAAAAACTAATAGCTTGAAAAAAGAATTTTGACTAAACTAATGTACTAAGAGACCTGCCAGTAGAGAGGTTTTATATGTTGTGAGGACTTTCATTCTGTGGGGTGAAGTGAAGCAGAATCAATATCACTAGACTCCTCTCCATATTTCCTTCTTCAAAGGAGAGTATCATTTCTGACTACAGAAAAAGCAGAAGGATGGATATGGAAGCTACTCTGCTCGCTCAGTAAGAAGAGGTTTGGGGCAAGAATTATATTTACATTTTCCCTTAAATATTGATAGTCTAGGTATATGAAGAGGCTAAAAGTAACTTCTGATCACTATGTCATTATTATTTGGGAAAAGGGAGACTCTTAGCTCTATTTTCAAGGTTTGATTTATTTTCCACCAAAAATACCAGTTCTATAATGAACATACATAGTGAATAGCCAAGAAACCCATTATTCAAACAGTGAAACAAAAGAGAAGGTATACATAGGAGACTATATCTATATTTAAATCTATATCTATATCTATATCTATCTATCTATCTATCTTTCTATCTATCTCAGACAAAATAGAGTGAATGCATTCTTCCATTAGGAACAAGATAAGCCAGTTCAACTGAGAGTCCTGCATCTCAACCAAGAAAAAAGTCTCCAACGTTTTTAAATAGTTAGCTGGGATAGGGACATTATATATTCTGCTGCTTTCTCATGACTTTCTAGTCTTTTTCTTCAGTAACCTGAAGTGAGGTTGGCTTCTTTTACTCTCTCAGAGTTTGAATGCCTAAAGTGAATTGAAGCTTGAAGAGACCTAAAAAGGAATGATGAAGGCTGATGCTCATTTGCTCTGGCCAACTGCACATTCACCCCTTAATGCAGAACAGGGCATTCATCTTTGCTAGTGAGGAGAGAATCTCACACCAAAATGGGCTTTGGTATAGGGGTTATACCAATAAGAGAAAACTTCAAAAATCCTCAGAAATAAAAAAAACAGAACACTTACAACACTTCAAAGAAAAAAATCATAAACTATGTTGGAATATCTGGAAATGTAGGCTTAAAAATCATTGGCTTATCTAAAGTATTAAAAGACTTTCAGAACCAAAAGATAGGTCCAGAGCATAGACCACAACACAAAATCTAAAGTTTACTGAAATTCCATAAATTTCAGAAAAACAAAATAATAAACATAATAATATTAGTGTGATGGGTGAGCTTGCTTTTCCCTGTGAAATTTCTCAAAAAAATGTTAAAATTGAAATTGCCTGTTACAATTTTCTTCAGCCATTATTGAGATAAATATTATTACCTTTATAGCAGATCAGAAAAAGGATATTATAAATGACTTTGGCAAATCAGAGAACCCTTTATATACCAAAGTGAAAAGATAATAAAATTTCAGATCCAAATATTTGTTTCATTATATTATAACAAAATAAATATATTGTTTTTATTTATATAGAACAAGAACCATTATACTATGTGAATAAATTGGATTTTTAATTCATTTATATTTAGAAATATCTATATCTTGAAAATAAAATGGGAATTATTTTAGAATAATCATATAATTTATAATCAAGTTTTTATATTCTTTAATTTTACTTTCAGGGTATTCCTAAATTTAGAAAGTATATAAATTCATAAGTTTAGTAAGGATATAAAATATTATTTTGGAAATTTATTGTTATTGGTTCTAACTTTTTCACAAATGTAAGCACTATGAATTTGTGGTTCACAGTATGAATTTTAAGATCTTACATTCATTTATTTAGAATGTTCAGTTAAAAATGATGCCTCTATTAAACAAATTTCAGGATGGAATTTATTATTAAATGAATTTGCTTTCTTTTTATTATTACCAAAACAATTTATTATGCTAACAAAGCCTTCCTAGTGCTTGAAGGAAGAAATATAGCAGATTTACATATACAATCTCTAGAGTCTGTCTCCAAACTTTCACTATTTTAACAAAGGTATTTCTTTCAATGGACTGGTTTTTATAATAAAGTTGATTATGGCTGTGACAATTTTAAAACTACATGCATCTCTTCAGACCTCTTGATAAAAATGATTGTGAAGCATGCAGTGTATCAAATTGTAGAAGTCATTTTTTAAACTAATTCTTTTAGACCTGTGTATTATCTTGAAATTAAGTGAACTTTTTTAGCCAAATACAATTCTCCAACACTATATTTTTATTAAAATTAATTAAATGTTTTTCTTAATATGTTATTGCCATATCATGATTAGGTGGTAAAGTAAAAAATCTTCCCTAGTACCAGTTCCAACAATAGTTCAAACATATGCAATCAAAGGGATGTCTTTAACTACATCTGCTGTTTTTTCTACTTGCAATGCAAAATAGGAAGATTTTAGTTTCTCAATTAATTGAACGCAAAAATCTTTAGACGTGGGCATTTTTTCTCCTTACCATATAAATTGAAATTGGAAAAATATGAAGCTATTTTACATATGATTCACTAAGCTTTGTTTCATCTATATCAATAACCGCAGGTTGCACCAATATTTTTTTCCAAATTAATGAGACTTTTTACACTTAGTAATACCATGATGAAGTCTACTTTAGTAATTTAAATCTATTTGATTTTGTAGGCAGGTTTTTGCAAAAATTTGAATTTGTTTATTAAAACAACAATTTTTTTCTTTTGGAAAATATATCATCTTTCCCATGTATACTATATGTGCATTTTAAAGATGTTTCAATTTATTCACTTTAATATAGCTAAAATATTAATAACAAACAAACGTAGAGGTGCTTCCCTGTAAATCCCAACAAAGAATCATCTTTGAACCATCCATTCTGCTTCTCATCTCTGTACCATTTGACTCTTATAGGAAGTCTTTTCTCATTTTTCTGTTTCAGACTCCCTCTGTCTCTCTGTCTCTGTCTCTGTCTCTCTGTTTTTTCTCTCTCTTTTTCTCTTTCTCATACTCTCCCTCCCTCTGTCTCTCTTTTTGTTTATTAACATGTTATTTTCCATTTTTGTAATGTATAGCCAGTGCTCAATGCAATGCTTTGCAATACAATAAATGTTTAATAAATTGTGTTGAATTGAATTATTTAAATTTGCAATTTTTCAGAATGCCATAAAAGTAATATTTTACATCTACAAATATTTAATTTTTAGAATTTCATTTAAACTTATTTTAAACTGGTAAGAATGTGTTACTCTTGCCAGGAACCATTAAATGTAACCGGGTATGCAACATTGTCATTTCTTCAGGGATACAAATGTTCATGATACCCTACATTAAATAAAATTGGCCCAAAAAAATACAGAGTTGTTATTTGACCATTAATCACATATACAGGACATTTGACCAAAATGAAAGAATAGATCATTTTGTAATTAATCAAAACAATTCTGTCTGCTGTAATAACCTTTATCCACTTGATATTGGAATAGTATCCTCTTTACTAGTTAGCTTTTCCAATCCAATTTGCATTTAAATATTGAAATTATTTAGATAGGATGCCATTTAAGTTGCTAGTCAAGTGAAATTGAAATCAAGAGAAATAAGAAAACTTGAGAGGATTTCAATTAAACAAATATTTTAGATGAGATGGAGAAAAGTGGAAAATATCCTGAACTCAAAATTAATGCCTTGGAATCCCACCTCTAACTCAGATTAACTCTTGTGACAAAGTCAAGTCAACAAGTGAGTCTTCTTTTTATTAATTGTTTTAAAAAGTTGCAACCTTGGTTCCAGGTTAAGATGGCGGCAGAGTAAAAAGCAGCTCTTAACCTCTCCTGACCAAAACACACAAAACTCCTCAAGGGGACATAAAAACAAGACCAGACGAACGGAGGAACCCTACAACAGGGTGCAGCGTGCAAGGTACGTGTAATCGGGACATTTCCATGCTATAAAGGGGTGAAACAGCTCTCACTAAATTGTGGGCTGAGAAACCACCCCACCCCCACCCCTACCACACACACCACCTATAGCACCGAAGCCAGTTAAAAAGAAATAGAGCAAGTTTGGGGCACCCATCGAGTCATTGGCAGCTCCAGGGCCTGTGCCTGAGAGCAGCAAGATTTGGGACCCCAAAAAGTCAAAGAACGCACGTAAACTCTGAGCGTGGGAGTGATGGAGGCGTGGGAGGAGGCAGACACAGCCGCCTGCTGAAGCTCTGAAACCCTGAATGGAGAACCAGCTTAGACGGGTATATGACTGTGGAAGCAGCGCCCTGAGACTTGTAAAGGAACCTCTGGCAGAGGATCAAGCAAGGGGGTCCACCAGCGGGCTTGACCTTGGAAAAAACCAGAACTCAGACCTGAGGAGCCAAAAGACCGCGGACAGATCCAGAGCACGAGGATAAAGCTGAGAAGCTGCTGGGCTAATGATGGCTACCCAGACTCAGGAAGTTCAGAAGAGAAAGATAAACAACAAGAAAAAGAAGTCTTTAACAATAGACAACTTTTACACAGAGAAAATCCAGACAACCCAGCAAACAGAGGAGGAGAACAAACAAGCATCCGGATCCTCCTCAAATAAGGAAAACTCCTCACAAACTATGGAAGAGTTCAAAACTGAGATTCTGAGGAAGATAGAAGAGATCTGGCAAGAAAATAACAGTATAAAAGGTAAAATCTTGCAATTGGAAAGTGAGGCTCAGAAATCAAATGAACTGATAAGCAAATTGAACCAGATTGAAAAAGAAAACCAAAAGATCAGAGCTGAAAACCAGTCTCTAAAGGCTAGAATTGAGCAGTTAGAAGCTCGTGATCTCTCAAGACAACAAGAACAAATAAAATAAAGTCAAAAGATTGAAAAAATAGAAGGAAATATGAAATATCTCAATGAGAAAGTGACAGACCAAGAAAACCGGTCTAGAATAGACAATTTGAGAATAATTGGTCTTCCAGAAAAACCAGAAATGAATAGAAACCTGGACTCCATACTAAAAGAAATTATTCAGCAAAATTGCCCTGAAGTCCTACAACAAGAGGGCAATATAGACATCGAAAGGATTCATAGAACACCTGCGACATTCGATCCAGAGAAGAAAACGGACAGAAATATAATTGCCAAATTCAAGAGCTTTCAAGCAAAGGAAAAAATCTTACAAGAAGCCAGAAAGAGACAATTCAGATATCAAGGAACACCAATCAGGATCACACAGGATCTGGCAGCCTCCACGCTAAAAGACCTTAAGGCTTGGAATACAATATTCAGAAAGGCAAGAGAGCTGGGCCTGCAACCACGGATCAACTACCCATCAAAATTGACTATATATTTCCAGGGGAAAGTATGGGCATTCAACAAAATTGAAGAATTCCTAGTATTTGCACAGAAAAGACCAGGGCTAAATACAAAGTTTGATATCCAACCACAAAAATCAAGAGAAACATGAAAAGGTAAATAAGAAACAGAGGGGAAAGAAAGAAAACTTATAATTTTTAAATTTGCCTTTTTAAGGGCCTCAGTAAGATCTAATTATCTGTATTCCTATGTAGAGAAATGTTATGTATAATTTTCTGTAGTGAACTCGATTCACTATTATAGTATTCACTATTATAGTAATCAGAAAAATAATTCACAGGGTGAGGGTGGAACACTAAATAATCTAAGATGACATGGGGGATGGGAAAGAGGGGGTGAATAGCAGGGGACACCAAGAGAAACTTGAGTGAATAAGAAAAATGGGATATTCTATTACACACAAAGAGGGCATGGGAAGGAGAGGGGACAAATACTACTATAAGAAGGAGAGGAAGAGAGCATTAAGAGGTAATAATCAAACCTTACTTTCAGTGTAATCAACCCGGAGAGGGAAGAGTAGCTATACTATCCATTGGGACATAAAACTCTTATCTAACCCTTCTGAGAAAGTCAGAAGGGATAAATCAAGGGAAACAGGGAAGTGGGGAGGTCAAAAAAAGGGAGGGGAGAAGAAGGGGAAGGGAATTCATAAGGCTGTTAAAAACAAAAAGGGGGGGAAAAGGGAGGGGGTAGAAAGGGAAGTTAGTCAAGGGAGGGGATAAGGGATAGGGTCTTAATAGCAAACCACTGGTTTTAAAGGAAATAGTTTAAGGAGAAGGGGTAGGAATAGGGGAGGAAACGAAAATGTCAGCAAATGCACAACTGATGATTATAACTCTG